>NC_041385.1:339262138-339283565 GCF_002162155.2 Triticum dicoccoides
GAGAAGGTGATTTGGCGCCCACGAGGTATGAATGGGGGCGGGCGGGGGGGGGGATTGGGAGGGGAGTGGAACCATGTCTTACAGACGCATTTGTCTGAAATGTGAGGGGAAGTTACAGTTCTACCCTTGCCTATAGGCTTCTCGGCTTGGGTTTGTGTAGTGAGGGTTGTAACTTTGCTTCTCCCCAAATAGTGGGCGGGAGCGATTTCGGGCGAGGAGGGCGTGTTTTGAACTATAGTGGGTGCGAGCGATTTCGGGCGAGGAGAGCGTGTTTTTAAATAGTGGGCGCGAGCTATTTCGGGCGAGGAGAGTGTGTTTTGCCGACCATGGTTTATGAATTATTCGGCACATGTTATTTCAGCCGAGGAGAAGGCACGCTTGGATGAAGTTACGAACCTACCCTCGATGTACAATGGGCCAATTGATGTGTGTCCCACATAGGACGGTAATTTCGCGTCTCCCATTTATTTGCTCGGGCGAATTCCACCGCGCAGAGAGGATGTTTAACGGTTCGTTCAAATTTTTGGAGAACGAGCATCCATGTCTACCTTACCAAGTCGATTCGAATCAAATTTTGAAATATTAGCTTGCCAATTCTTTTTTAGATGGAGAGATGATGCTCGGGAGTAATGTGTTTTTACATGCTCATTGCTAGCGATTTACTATATGACAAATAGTTGACCCACTCAAAAACGCGAATCAAACCCAAAATGAAATATCTTGATTCAATGAACTAGCTCGTTCAGTAGGTCAAAATACTGAACTAAATCCAAAATTGAACACCTCAATTGAGTAGCATGTTGTACAGTATTATAGTACTCCATGAACATGTTGAAAGTCAAATTAATGAACTTGTTTGATATATGCATATATCCGTTCATGTGTGGATTGCAGACAACATGTTCTCCAATTTAAATATTTGAATGCAAGTTTATATCGAAACATGGTTTATATCAGTCCTTGATGCATAAAACGCGACCTCCCCCTCTACCAGACTCCTGTTCTCTCTCTCTCTCACTCTCTCGCCGACAATCTTCAATTCTGTCGCACGCATCCGACACAAAAACCTTGTTGGTCCCTCTCCCTTTCTCTCCATCTCTCTCTCTCTCTCTCTCTCTCTCTCTCTCTCTCTCTTTGTGTGTGTGTGTGTGGGGTGGGGGGTCTTTCTAGTTTGCATTCATATATACACCATCTATAGGTCTCTCTCGCACACTATGTATGATACTCTAGCTAGTCCAAGCTAGATATCTTGGGTGCACTCATCGTACGCACACAAATTCCTTGGCTCTTTGCCCATAACTCTCTCACGCACCACTATGTCATCTCGGAGCTCTTCCCCCCCTCTCTCAAACTCTCCATCCACCTGGGTCACATATACACATGCATATCTCACTCGCACTCGATAGGCCCATTTAAAACTCCATCTCTCTCCCTCGTTCTCTCTCCATCTCTCTCTCACACACACACAATCTCATGCCCAGCTAGCCAAGTATGATGGTCTCTCACTCAATTGTAGGCACACGCAGTCCCCCCTATATGTATATGACTAGCTAATCTTAGTCTCCATCACAAACATGTGCATGGTCTATCTCGATTTCTCTCGGGGCATCTTTCTATCACGGACACACTCCCTTGATCTCCCACCCATATAGTCCCCTCACGATCTCGAGGGGATCTCTCTATCACAAACACACCCTCTCTCCCTCCCCATGCGTCCATGCCATCCATGTGTCCCTCTCGACCTTTTTTCCTTGTTGGTTAGACCTCTATTGGACATGTGCTACAGGGGTGTCTCTCTCCGTTGCAAACAATCACACACTAGCTATCTTCGTGTATCTCCTCGCCTCGCTTTTCCATCTCGGAGATGCATGCATGATATGTTCGCATAAGAAACGGAAAAACACACTCTCTCTAATTTATCGTTTGTTGTCACTTTCTCTTTCACACACATACTCCTTTTGCACACTTACTCATTCTCCTTCACACGCACTTGATCTGTCTCGACTGAGGCACTCTCCTCCGTCCATAGCATATAGATTTATTGAAAAGTCAAACATCACAAAGTTTGACCATGTACGTGGAGAAAAAGAATTACATCTAGTACGGCAAACATATACCATTAGATTCACCATGAGATTTAGTTTTGTATGATGTATCTTTGGTATTGTATATATAAATAACATTTGCGTAAACCTGATCAAAGTTTCCAAAGTTTGACTTCTAAAAAATTTACATGCACTGCATTATCGAGCAGATGGAATATCTCTTTCCCCCTCTCAGCTATCTGACGCACCACTCAGCCTTATTGGGGCTCCTCAATCTCTCTCAAACTTTATTGGTCAGTTTGGTTCGTGACCTGACCCTCATGCCTTGATGGCCGGTACTGCCTGGTGTGGACGTGAGATGTAAAATATTTCTACATGGCCAGGCTTGTGTGGTGCTGAAGCGTTTGGTTCATGCCTGGGCCAGGCAAAGCATCAACGTCTCATCAATCAATCCATGCATCAATTATTTAATGCTAATATCCATCCATGTTGCTGTTAGCCTCATGGCCGCACGACCAGGCACGGCCAGGCGTTCGAAATTGGTCGCTTGGGCCAGGCTACTTGCAGTGTCTGGAGTTCAGCCAGGCTAATTAAAGTACAAGGGAACCCAACCCAGGCGGGCTTTCTTTTTCACAGGGTAGCAACCAAACAAGCATGCATGAAATCCAGCCACAACCCCAGGCCACGCAAAAGATGCTCACCATGCAAGCCAAACTGGCCTTATATCTCCCTGGTTCACACATACACATGTCTCGCTCACGCTATACATATAGACCCATCCAACACTCTCCGCCCTTGTTCTCTCTCCATGTGACACGCACCCCCCTAAGTACCATAACCCCTCACTCCATCATAGGCTCTGTTTGGATCCATGGGTTAGAGTTAGTTTGGGTTAGTTTGGAGTCAACTAACCCAAAAAGATCCAAACAGGAGGGTTAGTTTAGGTTAGATGCATCTAACCCATCCAAAAAAACTAACCCATCCAAGAGGTGCTTATTTGGGTTAGTTCTTCTCGGGACCACTAATAAACACTTTTTTCTCTCGCTCTCCCCGCAGCAGATCCCTCCCCACTTCCTCAAAGCTTCTCGTCCTCTCCCTCCCTCCCTCTCGCACCGCCCGTGAAGGTGCCTCGCCGTATCCGCGCTCCATCTAACCCTGCCATCCAAACAGCTCTTTCTTAGAGTTAGTTCAGGGTTAGTTTAGGGTATGAATCTAACTCTAACCTCTATCTGAGTTAGAGTATCCAAACAGGGCCATAGGCGCAAGCACCCCCCTCCTAAGTATGATTATCTCTTACTAGCCATCAGGAACACACGTATTGTCTCCTTCCATCCATACGTCTATCTCGATATCTCTCGGGGCGTCTTCTATCGCGCACACGCCTTGTCACTCGATCTCCCACCCATGTAGTCCCATCATGATCTCCAGGGGATCTCTCTATGACAAACATACACTCTCTCCTCCCCATGTCTGCATTTTCTCCGTACGTCTCTCTCGACCTCTCTCCCTTGTTTGTCAGACCCCTCTTGGCCGCGTGCTAGGGGTCTTCCTCTCTCGGTTCCAAAAAACCACACACTATCTCCTCACCTTGCCTCCGTTGTCGAAGATGCACGTGTGATATGTTTGCATAAGACACGCACGCTTTTTCTCTACTTTTATCATGTGTTGTCCATGTCTCTTTCACACACGCACACACACTTTTTTCACTCTCTCTCTCTCTCTCTCTCTCTCTCTCTCTCTCTCGTTAGGGACTCTGTCACGTCCATAAGCATATGGTTGTTTTGAAAAGTCAAACCTCAGAAAAGTTTGACCAGGTATATGTGGAGAAAAACATTTACATCTGGAACGATCATTAGATTCATCACAACATGTACTTACTTCATACTATCATTTATCTTTGGTATTGTAGATATAAGTAATTTCTTTATAAACTTGGTCAAAGTTTCAAAAGTTTGACTTAAAAAAATGTTGTAACTACATTATCGAACGGAGGGAGTAGCTCTTTCTCTCTCTGCTATCTCTCACGGGCCTCCCCTGTCACTCGAACTCTCTATACCGATGGATTATACGCTCACTGTGTCAGCGTATAGCTCCGTATATTGTTTAGTTGACCGTTCAACCAATCCAAATGCTGCGTTCTCAGCTCGTGTTCTGTATCTTGGTGTGCTGGCCCATGTGGCAGTGGGTGAAAATAAGTAAACTAGAGGCCCATCTGACACGCGGTGAAGTAAACAAAGTTGAAACCACTCGTGGTAGCACCCCGCATGCTAGTAAATTGAGGGCGCATTGAGGACAAACTTCTTGCGCGTGAAGGACGCACTCGCGCACAATTCACCACTGTGCGGCGGCATGCACAGAAGGACGCACTCGCGCACACCCAGCACACAACACACACCAGCACACGTGTACAACGGCGTTGCCACCGGTTGAGATGGACGGCGAGGTAGCCAACAAGCAGAGGCGGCTCGAGCCAAAACCGCATCCGGCGAGCCTGGACTTCATCAGTAGCCTCCCCGATGACATGCTGCTCGTCATCATCGGCCTCCTCCCCACCAAATCTGCCGGGCGGACCGCCCCGCTCTCCCGGCGGTGGCGCCCCCTCTGGCGCTGCGTCCCCCTCAAGCTCATCGTCGACAGCTACCTCTGCGATGGGGAATGCAAACGCGTGGCCGCAGTCTCCAAGATCCTTTCATCACACCCTGGGCCAACCAGACGCCTTGACATCCGCATGTTCAGTACCAACTGCAAGGTCCAACCCAAGTTCGATGAGTGGTTCTTATCCCCCGCCCTAGATCAGCTCGAGGAGCTCAGCTTTGAAGCTGGACGATGTCGCTCTCTATCGCCGTCCGTGCTCCGCCTCTCGCCAACGCTGCGCTGCGCCAGCTTCAGCTCCTGCTATCTTCCCCAGATTAATGCCGCGCCCGCCCTTCTTCTCCCTCAACTCAAGCAGCTCGACCTCTTCGACGTTGTCATCTCGAAGAAGGCTATGCAGCACCTGCTCCGCAGCTGTACCGTGCTCGAGTACCTTCGTCTTGAGCAGATCCACGGGTTCATTAGCCTCCACATCGCGTCGACGAATCTCCGATTGATTTATGTGTCTTGCTGGCCCCGCAACAAGACATCAATTGGGAAGAGATCACTCCAGCTGTTCCACGTTATGGTCATTGAGAATGCACCTTTCCTTGAGAGATTGCTTGTATGGGATCTAGAAGGTCCAACAAAAATCAGGGTCATTGACGCGCCGAAATTGACAGCGTTGGTGTAATCGTCTGCCAAATTCTCTGAACTCTTATTGGATCCGTAATCGTTCAGGTACAACACTCATGTTCTTCTCTGTCTTCTTGAAATTCACATTTTTAAATTTCTTCTTGATGTATTTACGACCGTCTTCCAGAAAATGATTCCCACAAGCTTGACCCAGTCCATGCGCACAGTGAAGATCTTAGCACTAAAATCTATCGGCCCCAATCTGGATCAAGTTGTTGGATTCCTTACATGCTTTCCGTGCATGGAGAAGCTACTCATCGAGGTGAAACTTCTTTCCTATAAGTAAACGGTAATCACAACGTAGCTCAATTTTTTCGTAATTTTCCCAAATTACAATGACAAGTGTAGTGTTCAAAGCTGCATCTACGCACTGCACCGAAAGAAATGTCTTTAGTATTTTTTCTCACGTGATCACCTGCATCGTTTTTGTGCTGTACTACTATAGTAGCCTAGGCTAGTCATAGTGGAAACTAACTTAGACTATTCCAGTAACTCTATGGTTACCCTAAGAGCAAGTACTACCTCCGTCCTGGTTTACTCTTCCAATTTTGTAGTTTCAAAATTTGACTATATATTTAACTGACAAAATGTTAATGCATGTCACTAAGAACTATATCGTTGGATTCGTATTTGAACATAATTTCAAATGGTGTAATTTTTAGTGACATGCATTGGCATTTTCTTAGGTAAATCTATGTTCAAAATTTTATACTAAATACGAGGTAGTATTCCCTCCGTCCCAAAATTCTTGTCTTACATTTGTTTAGATACAGATGTATCTAACACTAAAATATAACTAGATATATCCGTATTTAGACAAATTTAAGACAAGAATTTTGGGACGGAGGGAGTACAAAAGTGGGCTATGTAGGCCAAAACATGTGCCAAATTCACTTGTGATGCATTTGGCATCGATGCCCCTCCATTGCTCACCTGGTGCCCCAATATGGATCACCTACTTTGCTCCGGTGCCAAATTAACTCACAGAATGAAAAAACACTGTGTGGGAGAGAGAGAGAGGACTGAGGCAATAAAAAAACACTTGTTTGGGAGAGTGAGAGGCTGGTGTAGTTGGTTTGATTGATTTGTTTATACATGTGGGTCTGTGTGCACAGCGGTGCCAACAATCTCACATCACGAGAGCGGTGCCAAAATCTTTTGATTTGACATCGATGTGTATTATATGGCATACTTTTGTGAAATATGGCATCGGCCACATAGTGGAAGGCAACAAATGCCCAAGCTCTTCACATGCTCCTAGTTAAATGAGAGGAAACAGAGAGAGAGAGAGAGAGAGAGAGAGAGATAGAGAGAGAGAGAGAATGAAAAAATATCACTAGCCAGCCAACCCTATCATATGAGCGAATGATATTGGTACCTCTTGATGACACGGCAATCTTATGTAGCCAGCTGCTCTAATATGTTCTCTTCTTTTGCAGATAAAAAAAGACCCGAAAGTGAAAAATGTGCTGCACTATAACAATCTCATCGAATGAGTTGATCTCCATCTTACAGAAATTGATTTGATCGACTACCGAGGCAGCACATCTGAGATTAAATTGGCCAGGTTCTTTGTTCTGGAGGCAAGTGTGCTCAAGGTAATGAGGTTTGGCGTTCTCTGGCGCAACAATGAATGGCGTGCTGATCACCGCAAGCATCTAAGCCTAAATGACAAAGTCTCCGTAGAAGCTGATTTTGTTTTTGAAACATCAAGTGGCCAGAGACTCGAAAACTTATTTGCCCATTAGTGACTTGTCAGGGCGGTGGATTTTAGTTTGTATGATAATGCTGCATCCACCTAAAGTAACGAAAGTTCTTACATAAACTTCCTAGTAATTCCCTCTTCCTAGGTGCAGCATTACACCTAACATTTGTAATATCAGTTTGAAACTTGTAATATTGCCGTGTCCTATTCCTGCGTTTTCAAAGTCCCGCAAATCAAACAAGTCCTGAGTTGGTGATGATGTTGTGTCTCCCATCTTTCACCAATAGTCGTCGGATCTAGATCTGACGCATACAAACCAAGCTTCTCCATTTTTGCAAAAAGATGCCCGCACTTGTTCCCTATTTACAAACAACTCCTTGTCTCTCATAATCAGCCTTATCTCCTCCCCACCACATCTAGAAGGCCGTGGAAAAATCTGGCACGATGGCCGCTGCCGGAGCCGTCCACCCCCAATCTTGGTGTTCCGTGCAATGCACGGGCATCTACGCACAGGAAATTATGTCGAACAGGGCTAGTTGTAAGCAGGCTAGCTCTACAGCCATGATGATAGTGACTGCAGACGGTGAGGCTGACTATGGTATGCCGAACATGGCGCCTATACTCAGGTGTCATCTCCGGCGCAGGGTCTTGTCACTTCACTGTGAGGAGCAACACGTAATAATTTGACCAACGGGTAGTACAGTGCTAGTACTCCTACTACTACATTGGTAGTACTAATACTACTAGTACTAGTAGCACCACCGTCTGGATTTAGGAGTACTACCACGTCCATCTGGATTTTAGTATTTGACTAGCAATATCTAGTAATGCATGTCACAAAAAATGTACTACTTCCTCTGTAAATAAATACATGGTGTTTTATTCCTATCGGCGAGAGAACTTAATGGTTTTTTGCTAACTAGAGTACAAATAGGATTACATGCAATGAACTAAACACTGCATGTCATGTTTGGTAGTCTCAAGTCATTGAAAGCATGCACGGCACACATCTCTCATTGGTTGATATGTCACGAAATAAGAAACAAGGAGGGAGTTAATGCACCGTGCCTAAGTGTTTGGGGATTATTTGGTTTTCGTAATGTGACTCACACAACATTTTTGTTTACATGCATTAACATTTTATTAGTTAAATCAAAGGTCAAAACTTGGCGCAAAATGCAAAGGGGACCAATAAACCAGTAAACATCAAACTTCTCTCGTTTGGCCCCAACTAGAGGTCCGGTGAGATGACTATACTGCACCGGCACGGAGGGGGACGCAGCTTCATTGACTTACGGCAACTGCCTTTGAGTGAATGACACGTGGGCCCAGGGGGTGGCTGGCCCACCCATCATACAGCCAAAGGCAGGTGCAGTAGAGGGCTGAGGAGTAGTACAAAATCCTACGCACCTACGCACGCTAACCAAGGGCAAGAGTGATCACTCGAATCGCAAGATCAGTTGACTAGAAGCTAAGCTAGACCCATGGAGGCGATGAGCGCAAGCATCAGCTGACTGTGCCAGAGGGTCCACGACACCGGTCTGTGGCCCAGCAACGAGGAACGTCTCCAGGTAGTATTGCTTGAGGCCGCCAGGGCGAGGGGCCGCTTGGACGACAGCTTCGGCTCCTTGTTCGACGAGGTCCTCATTGGTTTCCTCGACAAGTTCACCGTCGTGAAGAAGCTCGCGGACGACTTTGACGTAAGCCTCCAGCCGACGCGCCCAGGCTCTGCGATGCCCGCCACCCTCAACGGACACTATGGTGACAACCTCTTCGTTGCACGGGTGGCCCTGCGACTGCCCGCCGTCGCGCCGGAGAATGTCCACCTCGAGGTCGCGCTCGCCGTGCAGCGCCTGGCGCAGCAATACACCATCGACATAATCACCCACGTCTACGCGCAAATCGTCCACAAGGACTACTACATGCAAGAGGAGGATGATAGGACGCTGGCCTTCTTGGACCGCAGGGCAACCTTGGACGACACTGTTCAGAAGCACGTTGAGCTCGCCGCCAACGCCGATGCTGCTCACACTTTGGTTGGTGACCCGGCGCACTAGGGCGTGAGGATGTCGTTGATGGATCCGTATGTATTTTTATCTTTCCGTCAAATCCATGTAGTAGTATATGATACTGCAGTAATTATCTTACCTTTCGCATCAACTTCATAATTTTCATACGTACTCCATGCATGAACGGCGCCAGAACCAAACTTCTCATTACTCTAGGCAAAATCGTTATTTTCTATCTATCAATCGCGCCTTGGAGTAGAACCAAATTTTACAACTTACGAGTTCAAAAGGAAAAGCCTGCCGTGTTCGCGTCGCACCCCCACATGGTTGGTCTGGCATGCCGCACAAGCGGGAATGCGTGCGTTGTTGCATTTTTACTTACAAGTGGGACCGCAGTTGAGCAAACCGACTATCAGCAAACCCCCACCCCGTCCACCGCGCGATGGCTGAGAAAACAGAATGGAGAAGAGATGGCTATAGCATGAACTCCAAGAAAATTGGTGTCGGATGGGACTCGTGTGGGTGGCGTGTGCCGTACTGCTAGGCGTGAATGCTAGTTATGTCCCATGCCATCCCACTATATCGAGCCTATATCGAGGTACGTAGAATAAATTTCCTGCAGTCCATGCTCATCCCTCCTCTATCTTTCTTCTCAGCCAGCCAGCGGACGTGCGGAGCCCATCATCTGTTTGCTCACATGCGGTCCCACATGTCAGTGAAAACGCAAGTGGACCCACTGAACCTGCACATCTTTCACCTCGACATGCTGGTGATGAAAAACAAATCCAAGAAAGATCTTCGGTGGCCGCTTTTGGAGTTACTCAAGAGTAGTAAGATTCTATTTACAGTTTAACCCAAGATGCACATCTCGTGGCTTCAACTACCACTCTATTTTCTTTCATGACACGACCTGGATGCTGGATGTCCCACGTGTCGGCAAAAGGAGGAAGAACCCGACCAAATCTTCGGTTATGCTCTCGGATTAGACTAGTTGTGCTAACTTCAAAATTTTATTGTGTACCCCCTCCATTCCAAAATACTTGACTTCCATTTGTCCAAAAATGGATGTACCTATATACTAAAACATGTCTAGATACATATATATTTTGACAAATAGAAGGCATGTATTGTGCAACGGAGGGAGTAGAATGGATGCAAGTTTTTGTATTGGGAAGAAGAGTACATCCATATATTGATAGAGCGCAATTTAGTAGATGTTCTATCACTTTTAGCTAGCACAGAGGCTATAGATGAGATTAGTGCACTTGTTGATACTCCTACTTGGTATGCATGTTGCTGCTTAGACGCAGAGAAAAACGGACCAGAGGGAGTACTAGAATAGAGGCTAGACATGAGACTAGATGCGAGGAAGCAACGCCTACTTCTTTACACTCAAAGAAGAAAGAAGCACGCAAGATCGAGCCTCCGCAGATCAACAATGAATGCATCAAGAAGGCACTAATCCAACTTACAGGAGTAGTAAAATGTATTCTTGTGGTTCTTATTTTCTTTGGTCTTGCTTTTCTAGTCAAAATTATCGTTGGAGTTCATGCAAAACGGAGGTCCGTTTGGGGTCGTGCATTGCAGTTGGCCTTACAAGTGGGACCGCAGTTAAGGAAACCGACTATCGGCAAACCCCCACCTCACCCGCCGTGTGATGGCTGATTTAGAGAAACGATGAGGTTGAAGAGATTGCTCTAGCACAGACTCCAAGAAATATGGTGTCAGATGGAAGTCGTGCTGGTGGCGTGTGCCGTACTCCTGGACGTGAATGCTTGTTCTGGCCCATGCCACCCTACTACTCCTACTACTTACTATATAGTACTACTAGTATCGAGGATTCGAGGTGCTGGTTACGTAGTACAATATGGCTACAGTAAAAACACCTGCACGACGCGCGAAGCATGTGAAGCTAGTACAAATAGCGTACTACTATTGTTGATTGGCCTCATCCGATAACCTGTTGCAATGCACGTACAATTATGTATTTGGAAAATATTTTTTTGCCTTGTCGCACCACTCACTCACAGAAGCGACTCGAAAGCCATTCATAAATTTAGTAAGTTTATCACAAGCATATCATTTTATTACATACAGCAGGTCATCAACCCACATCGACAACGAGGATACATTATAAATACTAAAGTTTTCACCACACAACAAATAACAAGCAATGAAATGAACTTCAAATCAACCATTCCTCGGCGTTGGAAACGCTTGCTTTGAACCACAAGTGATTCTCTAGGACGGGCCATCCATTGTCGATCTGGAAACCAACGCAGGACTAATCATCCAGGCTGAAGCAGCCTACTATATCAGTACTAGGGTAGGGAACCACCCAAATGTCTAAGGTATAGACACAATTGCTTCTCATAAATGGTAGTAACGTTGTGTCAACAACAGTTGGATCGCCTTTCACCATCTTTGGATAGTTTTGTCCAAGGAAGAGCGAGTTTTCTCCAAGACTATCAATTCTGTACCAGGGAGAAGGAGTTGGCGCTAGCACACTAGTATCCATACCGAATACCATGCAACGGAGGTCCGGAGAGTGCGACCATGGGAGACTACACCTGCTTCCTTAGCAGTAACATCATCAGTGGGCTGTATACACACAAGAAGAGGTGATCCATCGGAATTAGTTGCCAGGCGCCAAATAGTATATGGGCGCTGCTCATCCTCATGCTCGTGATCATCACCATCATCATCTCCCCCTTGGTTATAAAAATCTTCAAGTATAGGTGGTGGAATGTTTGTAGGACCTTGGAAACACAAGAAGAAGGTTAATTAGTAAAGGGAAACTTGCTAACCCGCATGCATGTGGATGAAACAATTATAATTACGGTGGAAGACAAATGTACCGAAACAACGATTCCATGCAAAAACAGTGCCACAAGTGGTGGCAGCAAACACAAGGCCCTCGTATTCAATTGCATCACAGTACTCATCCGTGTACAAAAACTGATTTTTGAGCAATATCCATCGAGTCAAACCAGCAAGGACGGAAACAAGCTTGTCGAAGATTCCAAGAGTGGTCGGGAACTCGAGAAATTGCTATCTTCCGTAGAAGACAGTCACCATGGTTGTATTTGAATGTGCGTACAATACCGGTGTGCTCAACCTCTGGGCAGTCTATTGAGATTTTTGGAAGTGGAACCCGGTCACGAGTGTACACATTCACAAGTTCCCACTCGCAGTCGAACCCAATGTAAACAACCCAATCTCCATTTGCGCCTGCCCAAGCCTTGCCCTCAAGCGATGGCATCTTAACATCATACGTATCATTATCAAGCGGCACCAACTTGCACAGGGCGAGTACTCCGTCGTGACGGCGCCAGTCATCAGGGTCACGGCGAAGAAGATAGGGGAGATCAAACCGCTCCTTGACTCTTGGGTTCCTTGTAATGATGTTATTAGTTGAGTCGAGAATGGGCTTGAACGAACCTGCCATGCTAGCCGAGGTGATGACGTCGCACCGATCAATGAGTTCCTCCACCACGTCATCTTTCAGATCGGGGCAAGAATAACGGGGTCGTTTCCGTCCAATTTCCTCCATGGAGAAGACGATCGAACAATGGCAGAAGAAAGGGTGAAGGGCTGAAGGAAAATGGAGGAGGGAGAGGAAGAGCATGTGACAGCAGTTCCAAATCGAGAGGGAAAGGCGAAGAGTCGGTGGACAGTTGCTAGTTTGCACAGTTCACGAAGGGGCGCCCCGGCCTACACGTCGGGTCGGAAATACTCCTACTACTCGCCGTCGTCTCACTGATATGTTGGAATGGGACCACATGTCAACGAAACATGGTGTGTAATTTCTCGTGCAAAATGCAATCTGGCCGCGTTGGCCTGAGGTGCCGCATTAGTTATCGACCTTTATTTTTTTATGGCATGCCGTTCAGTTTTGAAGCACGACTAACTAGTATTGTACACAGAGAAAATATAAACTACTCTACCACTACTCCACCTCCAGTACTAGTAGTATAAAAAATATATATAGGCTGGAGCTTCAGCGCTTTCTTGCCAAGGGCTGCCCACTTGCTTCTCACACTACCACCCTCTCTCCAGATCTTAAAAAGACGGGCCCTCTCTCCCTCCTCACCGGTGGTCACAGATTCGCCGGGGAAGAAAAGGACGTGCACCGTTGACGCACTCATCGGCGGCGAGCGAGGTCACGCACTGACGACAAGGCCGTCCTCTCAGACCTAGCGCCCGCGCGGGATGGCCTCCATCCCCAAGCTCGCTGCCGTAGTGTGTGCGGAGGACGACGAGCACGAGAAAAGCCACTTCCCGCCGACCCTCAGGTATGCTACCTATTTTCGAACCATACCCTTGTTCTATTGCCCCATCAGGCACGTCGTTGCATGTGGATCTTTTTCCACTCCACCATCTTCCCAATTTGCTATCCTCTGCTCTACTCGCCACGCAGACAAAAACCATAATTTGCACTATTAAAGGAAACCCTACTTCATGCATACTAATCCATGTTTGGGTTGAATAAGGAAAGGAAGAGAGACTATACTGTCAAAGAGAGTAGGCATCGAACCCGCATCTAGGTTGAAAAGGGGAAAATCAGTAGCTAAGGAACGAGTCTCGTGTCTCTTGGTTGAAGAAGGGTAGAAATGCATGACAATGCAATAGAGAATGACCAGGTCGATTGGTTTGTTGTCCTCACATAGGAAAAAGGTGGCTAAAGAGAACAAAATGGGACGTAATCCACATATGCTGCCTGGATATTTGTTGCTCTGGGCAACCATACCTCCCTCACCACTCTGCGTCTGTGGAGGTACATCGTACTGGTGCACCCACTGTCCGAATGGGCCTCCCATGCTCTTATTGCCACTTTTTTTGCTGTTAGTATAACGCCAACAGTCAAGTCAAGAAATGCTACTGCTAAAGTGATGCCACATTTAACTAATGCTGCTCTCAGTCTAATGCCACTGATAAATTTAAGCAATGCCATTTAATGTCACTGGATTATTTCAGGGTTAGCTGTTGATTGTGGATGTATTAAAGATTTTTCAACTAAGGCATTCTAATGCTGTTGCACGGCCTATAATAAACTAACTACTCTATTGTTGCACTATCCACTGGATTAGTGTATATTTGTAGTATTCGAATGGTGTTGCATTAACTTATGGACATAAATAAAGTGTGGCAAGCTTTCCCAGATATGTGCTCAAGAAAACTACTACCTGTTTTTCTAAATACTAGACGTTTGGGTACTTTAAATTGAACCACGAAAACGTCTTATATTAAGGAACAAAGGGTTTAGAATTCACTCAAATTATCCCGGTAAAGCTAGTCACACCTTTGTTAAAATTAATGTTCATTATGTTATCGGAGGAGGTCTGTATGTTTGTCTCTAATGCCTGTCGACTACATACCCGACATCATGATGTAATGTTAAGTCATTTCCTTTTGTACAGTGTCACTGAATTGTCAAGGCGGTGATGGCATTTTATTTTAGTAGAACTGCACAAAATTTGCTTAAAAGAAGAGGAAAGGTCAGGAATGGCTCAGTTTTTCAGAAAAAACTATGTATGCCTTCCTGACATCATCCGTTGTTGCTTTATTTATTCCTTCAAACAGGTGGTTAGAAACAGTCTTGCTACCTTTTCCCATTAAGAAATTGGAATGCTTATATTTGTGAGTCTATGCTTCAACTAGTGCCACTTTTATAGTAATCACACTTTCAATATCTATGCAAACAGGGATGCTCGATTTTAGTGGAACTGCACAAAAAGTCCAACTGGTTCAACATTAGGAGCATGTTTTTTTCCAAACCTTTATATCCAATTGGTGGCACTATAAGCTGTTCATTAGGAAGGTACATGGTTTGCTACTATCTTGCTACTCTTTTTGTACTGTCATTAGATAGTAATACTAGTGGTTTGCATGTGAATTTATTGGCAGGGTGGACCTACATTGGAGGTGCATGACATGATTCAATGATTGGATGCTCAATTTCGGTTGTATCGATTTTACCTCTTCCATCCCTGCAAACATGGTGTGGTATATGTTTACTAGCTGCTTGATATTTGTGCAGACAGAGATGTCTGCCTGTTGCTATTTGGCAAACAAACAAAGTGTCCGCAATTTTGGTTGAACTGCACAAAAGAATAGTATAGTCACTGCATGCAGTGCCATTTTAAAATAGGCACAAAGATTGGATAGTCACTTCATGGACTACAGAAAAGTAGTACCGTACTATTTACTGGCCAACACTAGGTGCTTCATTGCTTTGGTCCGATTATACAATGGGCATCATTTCCCTAAGTTCAAGTTTGTATTCCGAAAATAGTCTTGCGGTGTGATCGAGAGAAGACCAAATCATATTGAAGTGGATGTTCGTCCGTCATGTGGTTCATTCTCACGGTTCCAGTTGTTGGTGAAACCACTTATGTTTGCAAGAGGAATTATAGACTTCACAAACAAATTTGTCTTTCAGTCTGTACTGAATGTTGGCCAAGAGAAGCATCCATGTTAGTAGGAAGAACAGATGTTTTTTCTAGATCTTTGCTTTTGGAGCTGCATATTTGTATATGATCTGTGAATCATTGAGATGCACTAACATGTTGATCTTATGTATGGGAATCGTACTAGTTAGTTTTGGTTGCGTGTCTTGCGACGCAAGATCCGAAGTGGTTGATCTTTGCTTTTGGAGCTACATATTTGTATATGATCTGTGAATCATTGAGAGGCATTAACAGTTACTTATTTCTGTTTGCTCAGTGTTTACAAGTTACTGATCGATCACTAGCTAGCCTACAAATGCGCTCCTAGCAGTTTTATTTGCGACGCAAGATGCGAAGTGGCAGTTTTTTGAATAAAAATGCCTACCTCTGAAGAAACTCACAAGCTACACTATTGATCCTACACGGATAAAAATGCCTACCTCTGAAGAAACTGACAAGCTACACTATCGATCGTACACAGATAAATAGCGGATCACGCACGTACTACCTCCTTTCCGGTTTGCAGGGCTCAATTCAAGAAACGACCTACTCAATCCTACACGAATAAATAGCAGATCACGCACGTACTAGTACATCCTTTCCAGTTTGCAGGGCTTAATTCAAACCTCTCACCAACCAAGGTGCTCCCTCCGTCCGGGTTTATTAGTCCCGTGAGCAAATCAACAAGACCAAGGCATGGCAATAATTAACGGCATGGAGAAGTTTAAGCCTAATTAATTCCAGCGATTCAAGTGGCTTCATGCGTGCCCTCGGCTGCGACTCGTTGCATGCTGCTTCACGTACTGCCTGCGAGCGATTCTGAGTGCCTGCATGTAGCCGGCCGTAATTAAGGCAGCTAACTGATGCGAAAAAAACGCTTTAATTGTTACGGAGTTTTTCAATCCGTGAAATCATTATTGACAAGGAGGGAGATGATTCGAGTGCACTCGTTTGACCTCCTTGACGACGTGCGACCCAGACGGGACGGGACGGCACAGTCATAATTTCAGTTTCCCTAGTTTTCCACGGCAAGCTGGCGCGCTAAGCCATTATGCATTGAATTCCGATGACCGTCGCGCTACCTTCCCCCTATAAGTACTGTTTCCCGACCTTCTCCGGTGCCACCATCACCCAACTTGCCATATTCTCATAAGCCCCCACCAGCCCGACATCGCTCGCTATGTCCACCATGGCCCCGCCCGTCCGTGGTAGGCGACGCTGGAGGCGGTCACCGCCGGAACTAGTGTTCGGTTTTTCACCGGAAGGCAGATGGAGGGAGGAGGCATTCTATCTGTCTTTAGATGGCAATGCGCAGATCGAGGAGTTGTTGGAGCGTGACCACATGGCGGACGAGCAGGAGTTTCTTGGAGCGCGACTGCCTGGCGGAGCAGCAGCGTATCGCCGATTTGCGCTGCCAGCGGGACATGGAGCAGCAGCGCACCGACGCTCTGAGTCGCGAGCAGAGTGCCCGCAACTGGGCCGACTACGTGGAGGCCGGTACCCGGCAAATAGCCCTGGAGGTTGTCGGGCACGCACCCGTTCAAGAAGCCGATTTTTACTACCAGCTCGTCAAGTGGGTTTCCCGCTTGGAAGCCGAAGCTTGGGTGGACCACGCCGGCATGGAAAGGGCCAACGCGCGCGAGCAACGTGCCCTATCGCACCTCTGGCAAGTCCGAGGGGAGGCGCAGGACGCCGGTGCCGGCGTTTAGCGTGTACCACAGATGGCGGCCGACATCGTCTAGTTAGCTAAGAGTAAGTTAGTACTGGTCTAGTGGGAGTAGATAGTTAAGTTGGCTATGATGGTTGTCAACGTGGAGGTTCAGTACTCTATATGTGGATTAGACCTGTTAGTTTTCTTTGAACTTTCCATTTGAACGTCTGGAATGGGCTGTTATTTTTTTAAATGGGTTGTATTTGTCCTCCAAGGGTTTAGAGGCTGACTTGTGGGCCTAGCAAGTTGACGCGTACACAATCAGGAGATGATTGTACGTGGAGAAGATGACAGCAGGGACCCGCCAAGGTCATGGCAGTACGCAAGCAAGTGCCTCCTTATTTCAAGCCAATAAAAAAATGGCTCCTCCTAGTGGATTTCTGACATCTGGGTCCCATGCCATTGTCAACGTAGTCAATAAACGAGAGAATTGCACAACGAGCAGCTGACACCAGGAAATTTGATAAATGCCTCTGAGAAATTCCACTGCAATTTCCAAACTTTGAAAAATGCCATTTCATGCCATTTCTAGTGGCATTTTTTGAAGTCTCGAGTGGTGTTTTTCAAAGTTTGCAAACTGCAGTGGTGTTTTTCAAAGTTTGCAAAAATTGCAGTGGCATTTGTCAAAGTTTGGAAATTGCAGTGGCATTTTTATGAATGACCATAATTGGAGTGGCATTTATCTAATTTGTTTTTGAGACGGAAGCAGTATGTCAACTGGGCTGTGCGGGACACTCTAGCCTATCTAGACAGCCTTTTCTTTTATGTTTACCACAGACCAGCCCAGTAGTTTTTTTCTTTCTGAAAATGGCTAGCCCAATTTTTTGTGATTTGTCAAGTAAGTCACTTTATCAGGCCTGTTGGGCTGCAAATCTTTCAAGACGAGGAGAGCTTCATGTTCGGCTGGCCGAGAAAATGACCTATCAGTAATGAGAAATGGGCTGTACATTTTTAAAACACATCAAACCGGCAATTAGTTTCAAATATCTTTTTTTTATTTTGAGATTTTAAATTGCATCGATTTTTATGTGTGGACAATTTATTGGATTTTATATTGATATACATTTATTTTTAAAATCAGTCTGAATGTGACTCAAAATTTTGGGATTAAAAACAGTTCAGACCGCACCGACATATGCAAAATTTCGTATAATTTTTTAACCGTGGCCACAATATGGGCTGTAATGCTAACAAAAAGAATACGGCTCCAAAAAAACCCATAAGAATTAGCAAATGGGCTGTAAACTATTTGAAATAGTGGCAGATGGGCTGTATGCTGTTTTCCACAGATTTGAGGCTTTCCATAGATGGCCTGTATACTGTTGGATGTCCATCCGACAACCGTCGTGCTTCTTCAATCTCTCCTCTTCCTGCTCCAGCCGCTCAAACAAGCGCCGGCTGGACTGCCTGCTCCCTCCTCCCCACGGCCGGCTGTGCTGCCGTGCAGGCCTCACTGCCCCATCGTACTCCCATCGCTGGCCTAGCCATCCCTCTACTCACCCACAGTCCCACACCTCACCCACAGTCCCACACCTGCTGTTATTCTCCGGCGACGACAGACAAACCAGTAAACCCTCGTACAGTTGTACTTCCCTCCGCGTGGGAAACAACTGCCAAGTCTTCCCTGCCTCCATGTCGTTCCCTTCCTAGGCCTCGCCGTCGTCCACCGCCCTGGTGCTCTCGGCGTGGCATGGTCAAATGGTCAACGACCGACATGCATCTGAAGTGGACTGTACGTGGAGAGGCTGACAGCTGGGTCCACGGCCGCACACAAGGAAATGCCTCCTTATTACGCGCAAAATAATGATTCCTCCACCTGACATCTGGGACCCACCGAAAGGGCCTTTGTATTTCGTGAAAAAAACGTTACCGCCGCTGACAGCTCGGACCCACCAGCTATATCTTCGCACGCAAGGAAGTGCCTCCTTATTACGCCCAAAAAAAAGAATACTCCCTGTACGATGTCCACTAAGTTGACGAGGCCTACTAAGTTGACGGGGACGAAGGGCTTTGTCAACATAGTCAATATGCACGATTCTAGCTCGACTGACCGTACGACGTCCATCCAACGGCCGTAGTGCTTCTTCAACCTCTGGTCTTCTTGCTCCAGCCACCCAAAGGAGCGCCGGTCGTGCCGCCTGCTCCTGCCTCCCGTGGCCGGCTGTGCTGCCGCAGAGGCCTCACCGCCCCCATACTACTCCCACTACTGGCCAGGCCATCCCTCCACTCCACTCACCCACACCCCCTATTATTCTCCGGCGACGGCAGCGCAGTCGAACCAGTGAACCCTCGTACTCCTCTCTGCGTGGGCATCCACTGCCGAATCTTCCCCGGCTCCGTGTCGTCCCCTTCCTAGGCCTCGCCGTCGTCCACCGCCGTGGTGCTCTCAGCGCGGCGTGGTCAATGTGGTCAACGACCGAATTCCATCGGAAGAATACTGTACGTGAAGAGGCTGACAGCTGGGTCCACGACAGCCGCAAGGAAGTGCCTCCTTATTATGCGGAAAATAATTATTCCTCCACCTGACAGCAGGGACCCACCGGACGGGCTACCAGTATGTCGCAAAAAAAAGTTTGCCCCTGACTGCTGGGACCCAGCCGACGGGCCACCGTATTTCGAGAAAAAAACGTTCCCCTTGCTGTCAGCTCGGACCCACCGGAAGTGCCTACTTATTATGCACAAAAAAATGAATACCCCTGCTAGCTGGGACCCACCTTGGTGGGAGGCTGACTTGTGGGCCTACTAAGTTGACGGGGACGGAGGGCTTTGTCAACTTAGTCAATATAAATGATTCTAGCTACAGTGACCGTACGATGTCCATCCAACGGCCGTAGTGCTTCTTCAACCTCTGGTCTTCTTGCTCCAGCCGCCCAAAGCAGCGCCGGTCGTGTCGCATGCTCCTGCTTCCCGTGGCCGGATGTGCTGCCGCGGAGGCCTCACCGCCCCCTACTATTCCCACCGCTGGCCAGGCCTTGCAACGACGGCGGCCTCACACCGCAGCTGGACCAGTGAACCCTCGTACTCCTTTCCGCGCGGGCTTCCACTGCCGCGTCTTCCCCGGCTCTCCGTCGTCCCCTTCCTAGGCCTCGCCATCGTCCACCGCCCTGGTGCTCTCGATGCGGCGTGATCAACGTGGTCAAGGAACGACTTCCATAGGACGTGGACTGTATGTGGAGAGGCTGACAGCTGGGTCCACAGTCGCAGCAAGGAAGTGCCTCCTTATTATGCGAAAAATAATTATTTCTCCACCTGACAGTGGGGACCCACCGGACGGGCAACCGTATTTCGCAAAAAAACATTTCCCCCCTGACTGCTGGGGCCCACGAGCTGCACTTTTCGCACGCAAGGAAGTGCGTCCGGGCAAAAAAAAACGATTCGCCCCCTGACTGCTGGGACCCACCAGCTACATCTTCGCACGCAAGGAAGTGCGTCCGGGCAAAAAAAAAAACGATTCGCGCACCTGACTGCTGGGACCCACCAGCTACATCTTCGCACGCAAGGAAGTGCGTTCGGGCAAAAAAAAATGATTCGCCCCCCTGACTGCTGGGACCCACCAGCTACATCTTCGCAGGCAAGGAAGTGCCTGACAGTCGGGACCCACCTGGTCGAAGCGTACGTAGCGTTGTCATTCTGGTCGCGAACGTGTACGTACATACTGGTCGATGTAGAGGCGCACACGTGTCGTAGTAGAGGCGCGCACGTAGCATGCACACGTATGTACAGCGGCGAGGGTGCAAGAAAGAAAATACGGCCACGTACGTACATACGGGCAGGGTCTCGAACGCCTACTCGCGCATACGTACATGGCTAGGTCGGAACGGAGAAACAGCGTCGTCGTCGTGTTCATGGGGAGGCAACAGAATGCGTCGTGTTCATGGGGAGGCAACGGAATGCGCCGTGTTCATCGGGAGGCAACGGAACGTGTGGGAGCCAACCGGCTGGTTCGGAACAGAATGCATGGTCGTGTTCATCGGGAGGGCTTGGACGGAACAGGCGATGGAAACGAGGCCTGGCGTACCGCACAACGGAGGAAACAAACCTCCTATGTTCGGAACGGGGTCCTGTTGATCGGGAGGGGTGTGGCGTACCGCAAAATGGAGGAAACGGACCTCCTACGGTCGAAACGGGGGTCCTGTTGATCGGGAGGGGTGTGGCGTACCACAAAATGGAGGAAACGGACCTCCTACGGTCGAAACGGGGGTCCTGTTGATCGGGAGGGGTGTAGCGTACCGCAAAACGGA
>NC_041385.1:339284512-339341660 GCF_002162155.2 Triticum dicoccoides
ATCGACCGGCTTCAGTTAGCAGCAATAGCAAAGGAATCGCTCCATCGGGTTCAGTTAACAACCATCGATCGATCACTCGGGTTCAGTAACGTGTAGCCTGCAGTGCAATCGCTCGGGTTCAGTTAGTGCCCAACGCCACGCTCAGGTTTAGTTAGAGCCAATGCCTCGCACGTGTACGAGAGAAACGCGCATCGCTCGGGCCCCGACCTCCCACCGTAACCGGCAACTCCCCAAAAGTTTCCTCCCCCTCGCTTCTACCATGGTTTTTTTCATCATGGATGGCCCAAAGAATGTCATGGATGGCCCGCCCAGGACAAAAAGCCCATTTTCTGTCATGAGTTTTTGTCATAGAAGTAGGAGCCCACCACATCTATGATGATACCGGGTTTTCTCACAATTATCGTCATAGAAGTGTCATATGTATGACAGAAAAAATTTCGTTCGGCCAAAAATGTCACGGATGTGTCTTTTTTTGTAGTGAAGAGGCCTACTGGCGTTTGCGTGGTGCTTAGAAATGGCTCTTGAAGGGCGACGCGAATATGGCGTATTTCCAAGCCATACCTAATGGCTGCCGTAGGCGCAACACCATCCCCCTCCTCTAGGATGGCCCGACTCTCCGGCAGTCCCCACGGGACATTAGGTCCCACGTCGACGGCTTCTATAGATCCCTGTTCACAGCCGCTCCTCGGAGCGGCTTATCTCTGGCTCCCGACTGTTGGTCCGGCCGCCAGCTTTTCTCCGGTTCGAAGAACGCGGCTCTTACGGCCTCCTTCTTTGAGAGCAAGGTCTGGGCTGCCATCAATGGCATGAACCCTGCCTCGGCCCCTGATCCTGATGGCCTCCCGGTTAAGTTCTTCCAATCCTTCTGGAATGTGATCAAGCCAGAGGTCATGGCAATCTTTGACGAGTTCTACGTTGGGTCCATCGATCTCGGGCGCCTTAATTACGGGACGATATCGCTTATCCCCAAGGTTCCTGGCGCGTCTAACATCCGTCAGTTCCACCCGATCACGGTGATAAATGTGATCTTTCAAATTCTGGAAAAAGGGTACACCAATAGGGTGACCTTGCTAGCAGACCATATTACCCACCCCAACCAGTAGGCCTTCATCCAAGGTCTCTATATTCTGGATGAGGTGCTTGTTCTACATGAAAACCTCCACGATATCCGCTCCAAACACCTCAAGGCGGTCTTCTTGAAGATCGATTTCCATAAGGCCTATGACACTGTTAGTTGGCCCTTCCTTCAGGAAGTTCTTCTCCGGAGAGGTTTTGATGACCATTGGGTTACTAGGGTTATGCAAATGGTCTCTTGTGGTCGCATGGCCGTGAACATCAATGGGGAGATCGGGCCTTACTTCCCCACTTACTGTGGGGTGAGGCAAGGCGATCCACTCTCCCCGTTCCTGTTCAATATGGCGGTGGACGCACTTGCAGCCATCCTGGACAAGGCTAAGGCCGCTGGCCATATTCGTGGGATCACCCCCCCACTTTGCCGGTGGCATCGGCATCTCCTTGCTCCAGTACGTTGACGACACCATCATCATGGTCGAAGGCATGGATACGGACATTGCTAGCCTTAAATTCCTCCTCCTCTGCTTTCAACAAATGTCTGGCCTGAAGATCAACTTTGACAAGAGCGACGTGATGGTGATGGGTTATTCTCCGTATGAGGCCCTTGATATTGCCAACTGCCTCAATTGCTGCCTAGGACCAAGTTACAAACGCCCATTGAGCCTTGGCAGGATCGGTGGCTCTGAAAGGCGGTCCGGAAGATTCTTATCAACTCCTCGCTCTCCAGCCTCCTCTTGTTCCTTATGAGATTCTACAGCCTTCACGAGACCCTCCATCACGAGATCGCCAAAATCCAAGGCCGCTTCTATTGGGCCGGGGACAATAACAAGAAGAAATATCATATGGTTAGTTGGTCGGACATCTACAAGCCCCGGGAGCAAGGAGGCCTCGACATCATGTGCTCGAAGCGCATGAACATTGCCCTCCTCTCCTGCTGGCTCTGGCGCATCTCACAAGGGCATGGCGGGCTGTGGTTAGACATCATCCGGAACAAATACTTGCGTGGCCAACCTCTGGCCTTCTGCCAACGTTCGGGTGGGTCCCAATTCTGGCAGTCGGTCATCCAATTGCCCCCCGTCCTCCGCATTGGGACTTCCATTTCGGTCGAATCGGGAGCAGCGACCCTGGTCTAGTTTGACAGATGGGCGGGAGACGCCCCCTTCGCGGCCCGCTTCCCCGATCTCTTCTCCATTGCTGTCGTCCCAACGATCTCGGTTCAATAGGACCTTATTGACTTAGGGCGCCTCGCGTTTCGGAGGCCATTTGGGCCTCCGGAAGTTGCCGCCTAGCATGAGCTGCTTGATTGCATTGCTCTCCATGAGCTGCTTAATTGAACCAAGTCCCTCTACTCGGTGATCGCCCCGTCCTCCGCCCCACCCCCCTCCAGATAGTGTGGTCCATTCGTCTTCCCCTAAAAATCCGGATCTTCATGTGGCAATGGATCCGTGGTCGGATCCCGTCTGGAGTTGAGGTCCGCAAGCACAATGGCCCGGGATCTGGCCTGTACCCTCTCTGTGATACCCCCGAAAACTCGAACCACATCTTCTTCGCATGCGTGTCTTCTCAGTTCATCTGGAGATGCTTTAGGGAGGAGGTTGGTGGAGATTGGTGCCACTCCAACGTCCCCGGCCTCTTCGCCGAAGTCCAGACCTCCCCGCTGACCACTCGCCACATTAGGTGGCTTGAGATTGGGGTTCTCGCGAGGACGCTCTGGACGATTCGGAATAAGCTTGTGATTCAGCACACCCCACTTTGTCGGTCTACTGACGCTGTCTTCAAACTGTCTGGTTACTTGCAGCTCTGGCGGCCGCTTAGCCGCCCTCGGGACCGGGATGCCATCTCCGCCTTCATCGCCGTCCTCCGCTTGATGGCCGTCCTCCTGTCGCCGCCTCCTCTAGAGCCTGATTAGATGCCAGTTTGCTCCCCGTCCTTGGCCCCGGCTGAGCCTTGGCTTTATTTCGTGTGTGTGTGTGTGTGTGTGTGTGTTGGGCTTATTGAGCTGTGCCCTCAGCAGTACCTCTGGATCTCTTGTTGCATGACTTGGGTGTGTGTGATCTGTACTAGACCTTGTATGTGTGCTCTTGGCGGTTTGCTTTATTTATAAAGCGGGGCGAAAGCCTTTTTCGGTATTGCACAATATAACATACTCCTAATAGAAGATCAAACAATTAACCAAACCAAGCATGCTTAACAACTTGGAAATATAATAATTGTATTTATTTCTCATGTATTTACTACAGCCAAATTCAATTTATTCATCACATGGTATACAATAACAGAATGCACCCATAACAATTGAACATCACATTGCAGATTTGAACCAAACAGTTAACTAAACACCACAACAAATGAACCAACCATTAACTGAGCACCACATTGCACAATATAACATACTCCTAATAGAAGATCAGACAGTTAACCAAACTAAGCATGCTTAACAACTTGGAAATATAGAAATTGTATTTGTTCCTCATGTATTTAGTACAACCAAATTCGATTTACTTCTCACATGGTATGCAATAATAGAATGCACCCACAACAATTGAACATCGCATTGAAGAATTGAACGAAACAGTTAACTAAACACCACAACAAATGAACCAAACATTAATTGAGCACCACATTGCACAATGTATAACCAAACAAAGCATTCTTGACAACTTGGAAATTAGCAATTGTATTCGTTTCTCATGTGTTTTGTAAAGATAAATTCGATCTATTTCTCACATGGAAGACTATACAAAATTGCAGCCTGAAGAATTGAACATCACGTTTGCAGAATTGAACCAAACAGTTAACTGAAGATGACAGCTAATTAAACAAACAGTTACTAAGTGAGCACCACACTGCACGGCATATAGGACATATACACTAGCGCAATAGATTGCATGGTAAAATTAGATAGCACAATTCACTAGAATTTGTTATGGAAAGGTAGGAGCAGCACACGCAACAGGTAAACCGAGCATGCTTAACCGGCGTAGCTAGCAAATGCCAAGGTGCTCCTCCAAGATCTGGGGGTCGGCACGAATGGTAGCCATCGCGACCTCATCCGCGTGTGCGGCCGCGATTTGCTTCTCCGCTGTGAAATGCTCCTTGAGCTCCTGGCTATACTGTGTGCACCATGGCTTTGGGCGGCGCTTATTTGGTGGAGGGGTCAATGATTTGGGTGGATGGTGCCGCACCGGTAGTTGGGGCATGTGGGATTTGGAAGAAGGATGAGGATGGGGGTCTGGTGTGGATTACCTGCCTGGATAGATGAGGCCGAGCAGTGTGAAGGAGGGTCGCCGGCAAGGGGGCGGTGCTGCAAGCAAGGAGTGAAGTTTTCAACTTGGAATGGAAGGCGGAAACAGGGGAAATGTGGATTTTGGTAAGGGGGGGGGAGGTAGATACTACCGTGGAAGCCAAATTTTTTGAATCGATTCAATGAAAAAACTTGGGTGCAAAGTGTCATCCGACACAGTCCATTATTCAGAACTGTGTATGATATGTGAACATCACAAACAATTCAGATACTTAACCCGTGTGTGATGAGTTTGAACGTCAAAAAATTTGGTTCCAGTTCCCCTGGTTATAGTGGTCATCCATGTCATTGCATAATTTGGGTACACAAAGGAGACTACAACATACCCACACTTCTTAATCGAGCAAGTTCAAAAATTAAACAGAGCTAGCTGACCTAAATGTTACTCTAAAAAATAAAGACCGGTGCTCTTAATTAAACAAAACAAAGAGTACTACTACGGCTGGTGCTCGTCAATCTTCGCTTCCTCCATGTCCAGCTCGCGCCCGACGGTCTCCTGGGGAAGGGGCTCCACGGAATCCATCGCACCATACTCGGAAGCATCTCGCCATCTGTGTCCGCCATCTCTTTGGAAAAGGCCGCCACGAGCTGGACGTGGGTGGCCGTCATCTGGGCTTGGACGGGCTATGTTGTGGCAAGGTATGCGCGGAGGAACGTATAGATGCTCGAACTCTCTCGACGATTGCCAACTCTTCGGTCATGGGTTGCTGACCGTTGTCGGAGAAGCTTCGTTCGATTTGTGCGGTGACCACCATGAGTTGGGCGTGGGCGGCCTCGACATGGTCGTGGGCAGCCTCCATCAGGGCTAAGACTGCTACTGCGGAATGGAGAATAGTTGGGCCACTCTCACCAGTTGCTATCCACGAGGCAGATGTTCCTGCCTCCACCTAAGAAGCAACAACGGCCATTTGGGCTGCCTTGGCCGCCCGGTTGTAGATTGCGGCCACGCTCATGCACCTTGTTAGCACACGCATGGCGGCTGCGGCCGCACTCTCGCCGGAGTGGGCGGCCGAAGTTGCCCTCATGATGTGGGTCCACGTCCGCATCTTTCACCACCGACGATTGAACAGTGAAATGATATTTGGGGAGCAAGCTAGTGTGCTTGACACGCTGGCTGTGGACTGTAGCCGACGCACCTTCTCGCGTGAGACATAGTCGTACTATACAACAACGATGCTCCAGGATATTTTGTACTGCATCTCACATGGTTGGTGATAATAAACTGTGTGGGATCTACTTGATTTTTCATCTTGATTTGAATTACATAATGGGGTCACAGCGGCAATGGACGGTGTTTGAATTGCTAGACCTTTTATTTGCAGTGAACATGCAACTATATGTGTGTCATAAAAAAATTGTAATTATTGAGGGTCCGTTTGGACATTTTATACATTAAATTGGTTTTCTAGCCATTTCAGGTGCACAATTCAAAATTAAACTACATGCACATGCTCCGGTGCACCAACATGGGTTGTAAAATCATATATGTGTCCATGGGTTTATGCTTATGTCCCATGAAAGAAATGGGGATGAATTTTGAACACCACGACACCGTGGCTCTCCGGCAAACATTGAGGTACTTGCTTTTGTAATTCTAGTAAATCCAAAACCCGTCTAAAATTCATGAACCTTGGCATGCTATCATGAAATGGCATCAACATGTTGTGGTAAAAAATATTGTCCCATTTGGGGCAGGTTATGGTATAGGCTTCTCACAAACTAGAGCTTCTCACAAGAAGCCTCATGGTTCCGTTAGGGAAACGTGTCACCTTTGTGGACAAAACGATATTCATCGCCTCTTCTTCCTTTAATTTTTTTTCCTGTTGTCAACATAGAGCAACAGGAGTGTCGTGTTAAATTTTGGATTTTTTTGGGGACCGTTTGGACATTTTTATATGTTAATTTAGTTTTGTAGGCATTTATATGTATAATTCAAAATTGAACTACATGTACATGCTCCAGTCCATAAAAATAGGTTGCGAAATCAAATGTTTGTCCTTGGTTGCAAGCTTAGGTCACATGCAAGAAATGAGAATCAATGTCAAACACCTTGACACTGTCGCTCGACTGCTAACATTGAGATACATGGTTTTAAAATTATAGTAAATCAAAAACTCGTCTGAAATTCATGAAACTTGACATGAGATCATGGAACGACATTGACATGTCATGGTAAAAATATTGTCCCATTTGGGGCAGGTTTGGGGTATAAGCTTCTCGCAAACCAGAGCTTCTCTCACAACAAGCCTGATGGTTTCGGCAGGGACGTGCCACCTTGGGGGACGAAACGATATGTATTGCCTCTTCTTAGTTTCAAATTTTTTCTCGTGTCAACATAGAACAACACAAGTGTTGTGTCAATTTTTGGGATTTTTCGGGGTTCGCATGGACATTTTTATACATTAACTGAGTTTTCTATGCATTCATGTGCATAATTCAAATTTGAGCTACATGCACATGCTTTAATGCATATAAATTAGTTGAAAATTCAAACCTGTGTTGATGTAGGGTGGAACCATAGATGCCCGATCTTTCACGATTGGAGGGGATCCTACAAAGAACACATAAACATGAGGGGGAAATCGAGGGGAACACGAGGGAAACACGAGAGAAATCACATAACCAACAAGAGATGGTCACACATATGCTAGATCCTTGAAACACAAATAGATACACGATTAGAATCCAACAAGGAAAGATACATAGGGTAACCGGTTCTTCTCCATTAGGAGGTCTTGAGTTCTTCCCGTTAGGGGTCTTGAATCCAAGTGGCTCTTCTCCGAAGAGGTGTCGGTCCCTCGAGGTGGAGTAGATCCGGATGGATGAGCAAAGCTCTATTTCACATATGAGCTAGCACAACGCTAACCCTAGAAAGAGGGGGGAGGAGGAGTATATATAGTCTAGGTGGGCGAAGGGTACATGGGCCTAGGCCCTTCACTATGGGCAGATAGGCAGAATCAGATTTCCGGGCAT
This sequence comes from Triticum dicoccoides, assembly GCF_002162155.2. Classification (NCBI taxonomy): domain Eukaryota; kingdom Viridiplantae; phylum Streptophyta; class Magnoliopsida; order Poales; family Poaceae; genus Triticum; species Triticum dicoccoides. Next base: position 339,291,864 of record NC_041385.1, read on the forward strand.
CGGGCTGGATGTCCGGGCCTTCATGAGGAGCCGGATGTCCGGGCGTGTAGGCTGGATGTAAGGGCTGGCGGGGCTGGTCTCGGTGCTCTCTGGATATCCTGTGCCGGATTTCCGAGCAGGTGCCGAATGTCCGGCCAGTCATGGGGCACCGGATGTCCGGGGGTCGGCCGGATGTCCGGCCACTGTAGAGTCGCCTGGCGTCCATCTCTCTCTAGTCTTTTTTTGGTTGGTGGCACCGGAGGTCCGGGCTCCTGCCGGATGTCCGTCCGCTGTAGCTCCGCGGCGACTCCACTTGAGGCACTTCTTGATCCGCTTCCGTGTGGACTTGTCCTATGCTTCGAGCATCTCCATGGTTGTCTCCTAGGTTCCTGAGCACATGTAGTGTTTTTGCATTAGGTAGAAACCATGTCTCGCACGAGTGGAAAGGGGAAGCATTTAGGAACGGGTTCACATTGTGTCCAATGGCGTATGTTTTAGGTCTCATCGTATGTCCACTTGGGGCTTGGGGAGTAGTCATAGTGTACATGGGGATGAGCGTCGGATGCTCCGCATCATCTCCCCTCCCTTGGGAAAGATCCAACCTCAGATCAAAACCTCATCATCATGGAAACAGTTGTCGTGGACAGACTTGTAGTTGGACGGAGTGGAAGTCATGGCGCAACCCAAGTACTTCAAGATGTCGTTGGAATGGTATACATGCAAAACAAGCAAACACAAGTGACACTCGAAAATACAATGGTTAGCGCACACAAGGTGTCCATCAAGTAAGCATGAAGTCGTCCAATGGAATTTTTCATGAAAAGGCAGGATATGCTTATCCAAATGATGTAAAATGACATGTAAAGCATTCATGTTGTCAAATTTATTTGAGGCATCCACAAAGGTGTTGTGAATATGATGAATGTGACCATTGCGCAAAATGATGTCATAATGGGATGGTGCATCAAAAGCATGAACATGGCAATGAATGTTTGCTACGTATTGAGCTTGCGTTGGTTTTCCTCGAAGAGGAGAGGGTGATGCAGCAAAGTGTAGGGTATGTATTTCCCTCAGTTTTGAGAACCAAGGTATCAATCCAGTAGGAGGCTCCTCAAAAGTCCCACGCACCTACACAAACAAACTGAGAACTCGCAACCAACACAATAAAGGGGTTGTCAATCCCTTCACGGCCACTTGCGAAAGTGAGATCTAATAAAGATAGTATGACAAGATAAATATATTTTTGGTACTTTATGATATAGATGCAAAAAGTAAAGATGCAAATAAAGAATATGGAAAGCAAATATGATAAGAGATAGACCTGGGGGCCATAGGTTTCACTAGATGCTTCTCTCAAGATAGCATAAGTATTACGGTGGGTGAACAAATTACTGTCGAGCAATTGATGGAAAAGCTCATAGTTATGATATTATCTAGGCATGATCATGTATATAGGCATCACGTCCATAACAAGTAGACCGACTCCTGCCTGCATCTACTACTATTACTCCACACATCGACCGACTTCTTCCTACATCTAGAGTATTAAGTTCATAAGAACAGAGTAACGCATTAAGCAATATGACATGATGTAGAGGGATAAACTCATGCAATATGATGTAAACCCCATCTTGTTATACTCGATGGCAACAATAAAATACATGCCTTGCAACCCTTTCTGTCACTGAGTAAGGACACCGCAAGATTGAACCCAAAGCTAAGCACTTCTCCCATGGCAAGAAAGACCAATCTAGTAGGCCAAACCAAACTGATAATTCGAAGAGACTTGCAAAGATAACTCAATCATACATAAAAGAATTCAGAGAAGATTCAAATATTATTCAAAGATAAACTTGATCATAAACCCACAATTCATCGGATCTCGACAAACACACCACAAAAAGAGTTTACATCGAATAGATCTCCACAAGAGAGGGGGAGAACATTGTATTGAGATCCAAAAAGAGAGAAGAAGCCATCTAGCTAATAGCTATGGAACCGTAGGTCTGTGGTAAACTACTCACAACTCATCGGAGGGGCAAGGATGTTGATGTAGAGGCCCTCCATGGTCGATTTCCCCTCCGGCAGAGTGCCGGCGAAGGCTCGAAGATGGGATCTCACGGATACAGAAGGTTACGGCGGTGGAAATTGTGTTTCGTGGTGCCCCTAGATGTTTTCGGGGTACGTAGGTATATATAGGAGGAAGAAGTACGTCGGTGGCTGCCCGAGGGGCCCATGAGACAGGGGGGCGGGCCCTACAGGGGGGCACGCCCCCTATCTCGTGGGGCCCTCGGAAGCTTCTTGACTTGCACTCCAAGCTCTCCGGATCATGTTCGTTCCAAAAATCATGCTCCCGAAGGTTTCATTCCATTTGGACTCTGTTTGATATTCCTTTTCTTCGAAATACTGAAATAGGCAAAAAAAAATAGCAATATGGGCTGGGCCTCCGGTTAGTAGGTTAGTCCCCAAAATGATATAAATGTGTAAAATAAAGCCCATAAACATCCAAAAGGGGTAATATAATAGCATGGAACAATCAAAAATTATAGATGCGTTGGAGACGTATCAAGCATCCCCAAGCTTAATTCCTGCTCGTCCTCGAGTAGGTAAATGATAAAAAAGAGAATTTTTGATCTGGAATGCTACCTAGCATAATTCATAATGTAATTTTCTTTATTGTGGCATGAATGTTCAGATCCAAATGAATACAAAATAAAAGTTCATATTGACATAAGAAATAGTAATACTTCAAGCATACCAATCAAAGCAATCATGTCTTCTCAAAATAACATGTCTAAAGAAAGTTATCCCTAGAAAATCATATAGTCTGTCTATGCTCTATCTTCATCACACAAAGTATTTAATCATGCACAACCCCGATGACAAGCCAAGCAATTTTTCATACTTTAATAATCTCAAACTTTTTCAACTTTCACGCAATACATGAGCGTGAGCCATGGACATAGCACTATATGTGAAATAGAATGGTGGTTGTGGAGAAGACAAAAAAGGAGAAGATAGTCTCACATCAACTAGGCGTATCAACATGCTATGGAGATGCCCATTAATAGATATCAATGTGAGTGAGTAGGGATTGCCATGCAACGGATGTACTAGAGCTATAAATATATGAAAGCTCAACAAAAGAAACTAAGTGGGGTGCATCCAACTTGCTTGCTCACGAAGACCTAGGGCACTTTGAGGAAGCCCATCATTGGAATATACAAGCCAAGTTCTATAATGAAAAATTCCCACTAGTATATGAAAGTGACAACATATGAGGCTCTCTAACATGAAGATCATGGTGCTATTTTGAAGCACAAGTGTGGAAAAAGAGATAGTAGCATTGTCCCTTCTCTCTTTTTCTCTCATTTTATTTATTTTTCTTTTTCTTTTTCTCCTTTTATTTTTTTCTTTGGCCTTCTCTTTTTTTTGGCCATTCTCTTTTTTTTCTTTTTTTTCTTTTTGTAAAGTCCGAAGTCTCATCCCGACTTGTGGGGGAATCATAGCCTTCATCATCCTTGCCTCACTAGGACAATGCTCTAATAATGAAGATCATCACACTTTTATGGATTTACAACTCAAAGCTAGAGCAAGATATGACTCTATATGAATGCCTCCGGCGGTGTACCGGGATATGCAATGAATCAAGAGCGACATGTATTAAAGTTATGAAGGTGGCCTTGCCACAAATACAATGTCAACTACATGATCATGCAAAAAGCAATATGAAAAAGTAATGCATGTCATATGAATGAAACGGTGGAAAGTTGTGTCGGGGTAGCTGATCCACGAACACCTATGGGACCGGCGGACCGAGCCCCTTTCAGTTCGGCGGGGGGCGGAGATCGCACGAAGAGCGGATCGAGGCGAAGCACACGAGCAGTTTACCCAGCTTCGGAGCTCTCCGGAGAGATAACACTCCTACTGCTGCATGTCTAAGTGTATTGAGTTCTTGCTCGGGAGCGCTGAGTGCTACAGTACACACTAGCTGCTAACGAGACCGAGCGTGAGTGTTTTTCTGCCTTCCAACCTCCCCCCTATGTTGCGCATGGGCCTTCTTTTATATGCTCAAGGGGTCACCGACAGGTGGCAACGTAGACAAGGGTAAAAATGGAAAAGGAATTGTGGTTGGTACAACTACCTGTACAGTGTATCATACCTAACCCTGACGGCAGGGGACAAAGGCATTAAATGACCATATGCGTCGCCCAAACAGTGCAGAAAGGGACCGTCAGGGACGCCACTGCTTGCCACGATGGCTATCTTGTCAGCGCCGCTTGCCACCGCGCACCGCTGGCTGCACGGCCTCTCGCCACGCGCGCCTGAAAAGGCCCCAGGGTGACACGTTGGTGGATGTGCTGGAGCGTGGGTACAGAGTGGTAGTTTGCCGCGGCAAGCGCCTTGCCGCGGTCGTTGCCTTGTCGCGTCCGGAAGCTTGTCGCTCACCGGGCCTTGTTGGGACGCGTGGCGCGTTGCGGCAAGTTCCTTGAGATGCCTTGGTTGGCCTTCCTGGCAAGCTCCTCTTGCCGGGGCCTTGTCTCCTTGGCTTGAATACTTTGTTCTTGAATGGCTCCAAAGGAAACACGGAGGACCTTGGAGGTCACCCAACAAGCCTTGCCGCGGGGTGCTGCGACTGCCCGTGCACAAGTTCGGGATACTAGGGTACCCCTACTCTAGTACACCGACAGGAGCCCCCGGGCCTGGGCCAGACATGGCGCCGAGCGCTGTTGGGCCAGGCCCAAGACAGGGCATGGGCATGCGCGGCCTGGCTTATGCCGTATCTTACTCCGTATCCACCGCGCCTTCCCCGAACGGTACGCATCGAATGCGGCGTCGTGGGAGAGATCGTGGGTGGTTTCTTTATTCGGAAAGACGGAACGCCCGCCCCCTCCCTCTTTATAAGCAGGGGAAATAGGCGCAGTTCGCCCATCTCGCCGGTTGCTACTCCAATCTCAGAAATCTCCGCCGCTCCCCCCTTCTTCCCAAAGCTGAAAGAGAGCAGCGCTCCGCCCCCCATCGCCACCAGCATCACCTACGCTGTCAATTTCCCCCACCACCTCCGCCATGGCTCCGAAAGCCGACAAGGGGAAGGTCGTGAAGTCGGCCGAGGCGCAGCGGCTCGTGGCGCTGCGAAAGGAGCGGGCAATCTCCCCCCCCCCAGCTCGCTGCGAAGGAGCTGAGGGAGTACTACTACCTCTTCTGGTCGACGGAGACGCGAGCGCATCCGCGTACGAAGGTACTCCCAGCTGCCGCTTCGGAACTGGCTCCGAATGGATACCCTTTCTTCGTGCTGTTCTTCTACTGCGGGCTCTGCCCGCCTTTCTCTGAATTTTTCTGCGATATCATGAACACCTACGGGTCCGCCTCCTTGACTTCACCCCCAATGCTGTTCTGACCATGGCAGTTTTCGCACATCTCTGTGAAAACTTTCTCGGAGTCTATCCAAACGTAGCTCTTTTCCACCACTTCTTTATGCCCCGAGTTGAGAGAGGGGAGCCTCTTTCCGGCGGAATCGCTTGGATCTCGAGAACCGGCAAGAAGGACGCTTATCTGGAGGGAGAGCTCCGCAGCAAGTGGGATGAATGGAGAGCAGACTGGTGCTGGATTGTCGAGGAGAACCCGCAGCCGTTTACCGCCCAGCGCCAAGCCCCAGTAGTGCGTGGCAACGATTGGAGCAGCGTGGCCCCGGAAGATGCTAGGCTGAAGATTGCCGTCACCCGGATCCTACGCCTTAGGCTTGCCGGGCTCACTGTAGGCGCCGTTGGCGCAGATTTTCTTCGTCGCCGCATCGCCCCTCTGCAGGAGAGGAGGAGACCCGCCTAGGAATTCCAGAATGCGGCGGATATCATGAGGCTGCGCCCGGGCCTCAACTTCAACTTCACTGTCCTGGAACTGGACGCGATGCTCCTGGAACTGTTCAAGCATGACCCTCAACATCCCGAAATGTTCAGGTTGCTGAGGGGTGTCGTCCCGCTGTGTAACAACTCCTCGCTCGACCGCATCCGTGCAATGATGCCGCTGTGCGACTCGCATGGAATTGTCCCAACTTGGCAAGAGCCTGCAGATGACGTCGTGCAGGAGTTCTTTGACGGCCTGGTAGAAGTGCCGGTCCGCCCCGATGAACAGAAGAGCCTCACCCGCGACACCACCAATGATGAGATGCAGCGCATCGCCACCAGGCTGGAAGAGGCGGCAGCAGCCGTTGCCGCGGGCGAGTTCGGATTCACCGTGGAGGAGGCAGAGGCAGCAGAGGCGGCAAGCCTTGTCGAGCGAGAGGAGCTTGCCGGCGAGGAAGAGCTTGTCGGGCCTGAAGCTGAGTCGAGCGAGCCCGCCGAGGGCGCGAGTGACTCGTTGAAGATCGGCTCCTCCTCCTCCCCACCTTCAGCCAGCTCGCCGCAAGCGGAGCCCCCAGCTCCACCACGAAGGCGTCTCCACAAGGCCGGGGACGTAGCGGGGCGGCAGACGAGTCAACAGCCGCCGTGCCGCGCGACACGCTCTGCCGCGGCAAGCACTGTTGCCGCGGGAGCGCCTCACGCCGCTGTGGCAACTGGAGCGGGGTCTTCCCGGTCCACCGCTACTGCTCCTGCCAAGCGGACAAGGGAACCTACTCCTCCGCCTCGTCGCACCAGAGGCGAGCTGGACTTCGATCTCTCCGCGCTTAGCTCCGACGAGGAAGAAGAAGAGTAAGATTCTTTGTTGTACTTGTAGTTCTTCAATTCTTGCTGTTTTGTCTTGTATCTGATTTGCTTTACTCCGAACCCATTCCTTTTCAGGACTCTGGCCCAGAGAGCGGCGAAGAGAGCCAAGGTCTCGGTGATTGTCATCGAGGACGAACCCACCGTGACAGCAGGGGGCGTGTCCGAGACCACCTTGCCGGACTCGGCAACTATTCCCCAAAGCAGCCCCCAGCGTAAGTATATGGTTTACTTCCTGCTGTCAGGCGCGCATGGGTGCTCTTTCTTTGCTGATATCTGACTGTTGGTTTGTGTAGGAGCAGAGCAGCCTCACCAGGAGTGCCCGGAAGCCGCTCCCAAAATGCCATCTGCTTCGACTACACAGCCAAGGGAGGATTCCCCGGCAAGGGAGCGTTCTCCGGCAAGGGAGAATTCTCCGGCAAGGGACAATTCTCCGGCAAGGGACAGCACCAGCGACCCTCCGGTGGTTGAGACCACGACTGCAGATCCTAGTACAGGTAATCCTCTTGCTTGAAAACTTCCCTTGGGTTCTTCTTCTTCTGATTTTCTTTTTGGATATTTGCTTGACTTTTCTCCTTTTTCCGTTCGTCAGATCCATCTGCCACGGAGCCGATGGAAACCGAGGTCGCCAGCGAGGAGAACGCGCGCAGCAATACCGACGACGCCGTTGCCACCGAAGTAGAAGCCGGCGCTGATGATCCCGCCGGCGAAGAGGCCACCAAAGCTGCCGCCGCAGAAGCTGGCGAGGGATTCGGCGATCGCACTGACGGCCCCGAGGCTCCAGGAGCGTCAGGCGCTACGCCGACCGCTGATCCCTCCGCCGCTGCTGCAGCGCCAGGCTCCAAAGAGCCCCAGCCCGGCGCCTATTTGAAGGCCGGCGACGGCATCTTCATCAAGCTCCCTTGGGCGTCAAGCTCCAGGGCGCCGGTCGAAGGAGAGATCTTGGATGGAGAGGTGCTCGCCTCTGCTGGGCTGACGCTGGTCGACGCGCCAAGCAGCAGCAGCGACGAGCCTGAGGAGGAGCAGCTGCTACGGAAGCTGTTGTCGCTCTACCGCGCCCGACAGGCCAAGCTGGTATCCCGAGAAGCGCTTGTCGCAAAGGCGGGAGTGGACATCGAGAAGCGCACGGAGGAGCTCCGGGGCTTCAACCAGGAAGCTCTCCGGTCCCTGGCAGAGGAGCGGGAGCAACTTGCCGAGGAGCGGAAAGCCTTCCTCCTCGAGAAGGCTGAAGTTGAAGAGCAACAGCGGCTTGTTGCCGAGAAGCTATCTGCGCAGGAAGGCGAGTTGGCGCAGCGCAAGGTTAACCTTGACAGCCACGAGGAGGAGCTTGCCGCGCGCGAGCAAACATTTGGCGGGGCTCTCAAGGAAGCAGAGGATGCTGCCGCAGCTGCCGAGGCCGCCAAGAAGGAGCTGGAGACGAAGATGGCCCAGCTGGAGGCCGATCTCAAGGCGAGCGGCGAGGAGCTTGCTGCACTCAAGCGTGAGCGCGAGAAGGACACCGCCGCTCATGGCGAGCTGCAGGGTCGTCTCGCTGAGAGGAGCAAAGAGCTGAGTGCCGCCAAGGACTCCAACGCAGATCTTGAGTTGAAGCTGGTTACTTTGACTCAGACGCTGGACGGCGCCAAGGAGCGGGAGGTGGCCTTGACGGAGAAGATCAAGGCCGACGAGGCGCTACTGGCGAGTGCTGCCGCCGCCCAGAACACTTTTAGGGAGAATGTGGAGCACTGGACGGAGGGTCTCATGGATGTTGTCGCAGCCATCGACAGGGAGCTGGCGCAGCTGGGGATGGAGGATCTCGGGTACTCCTCCGATGAGCACCTCCAACCCAGCACCAAGCTCAGCTTGTTATTCAAAGGCGTGGTGACGGCCCTCCAGCGACTCCGGGAGAAGATCCCAAAGCAGCTGGCCGACGAGTCGCGCAAGATCTGCGCGGGAGCTCTTCAAAAGGTGCTGGTGAAGGTGGCCTTTGGCAACCCAGGCCTCAACCTCACCAACGTCCTCAGGTCCCTGCCGCCGGATGCTGATCTGGAAGCGCTCAAGGCCCTTGTCGCACCCATTGTGGACAAGGTGAGCGGGATCAACAGGATTGAGGGCGATCGCGTAGATTAGGCCGCCCGTTTTCTCTTTTTCTTTGTCGCTGCTGGTCATGTCATGAGAACAATCTTTAGAGCTGCGACAAGCTATCTTGTAATATAACTCTATTTTGGGTAGAGATTGCTGTGTTATTTCCTTTACTTGATTCCTTCCTTTGTATGTTTTCGCCCTACGCTTTTAAGGAACTTGTCGGCGCAGGCATCTGGGTCGCGAGCGCTGAGTGCGGGACGTCAGCAGCCTGCTAGCGGTGCCGCTTCCGACAAGAAACCTTGTCGCAACTAGTCGCATCTCACTTAAGTTCTTGAGCGGACTCGAAACAAAGTAAGGGTGCAACTAGCTACGAGTTGGTTCCTCCGCGCACAGGTTTTCCATACAAAGCACGGTCGTTCGAGGAAGATAACTTAAAAATTAAAACTGATTGCTCAAACTTTGGCAACTTAGCTTTTCTGTCGTTTGCTTTCCGGTAAGGCGAAACTTCCTTGAACGACGCCTGGTCCACACCATTATCTTCTCCTTTCCCCCCGGCAAACTTGTGGACCGGTGAACCTTCCTTTCCTTTTTGAGAAAAAGGAAGAAGAGAAAATAAAGATATGGAGCCTTACGGCTCGTTATTGTTTACCGGGGGTAGGCGCTGCACAAAGTGTCAGATAACAAATGCAAAAAAAAGTATAAAGCATGAAATTGACAAGATGTGCGGAGCACATGAGCTTTACTTATGCACGGGGTCTGCGCTCGGCTTTGTACAAAGGATTACATGCAACATCGGCAAGACTTGTACAAAAGGTGGTTGCCGGAAAAGGTTCCGGCAACCGCGCCCTACGGGTAAAACTTACGAAGATGCTCAATGTTCCAGGAGTTGCTCACCGGAATGCCATCTTCAGTCTCAAGGCAGACAGCGCCAGGCCTAGTGACTCGTTTCACCCGGTAAGGGCCTTCCCACTTCGGCGTCAACTTGTTGGAATTCTTGGCGGACTGAATGCGCCGAAGAACAAGGTCGCCTTCCTCGAAACTTCTGGCATTAACTTTGCGGCTATGGTAGCGGTGCAAAGCTTGCTGGTATCGAGCAGCTCGTACAGCAGCCTGAAGACGGTCCTCCTCAAGGAGCAGCGTGTCATCTTGTCGCAGCTGCTCTTGCTCAAGGTCATCATAAGCGAGCACTCGAGGTGACCCGTATACGAGTTCCGTGGGGAGAACTGCCTCTGCTCCATAGACTAGAGCGAAAGGTGTCTGGCCAGTGGCTCGATTTGGCATCGTCCTGATCGACCAAGGAACCACCAGCAGCTCCTCAATCCAGTTCTTTCCGCACTTGCGCAGCCTGTCGAAAGTCCTGGTCTTGAGCCCGCGCAGCACTTCAGCATTTGCCCTCTCCGCTTGACCGTTGCTTCTCGGATGAGCAACAGAAGCGAAGCAGACCTTGGCGCCAAGATCTTGGACGTACTGCATGAAGGTGCGGCTCGTGAATTGTGTGCCGTTGTCGGTGATGATCCTGTTAGGGATCCCGAAACGGCAAACAATCGACCCGAAGAACTTGACTGCTGACTGTGCTGTCACCTTCCTCACTAGTTCCACTTCCGGCCACTCTGTGAACTTGTCGATTGCAACGTACAAGTACTCAAAGCCCCCGACAGCTCGGGGAAAGGGGCCGAGGATGTCGAGCTCCCAGACCGAAAATGGCCAGGATAAAGGGATCATCTGGAGAGCTTGAGCTGGCTGGTGTATCTGCTTGGAATGGAACTGGCATGCTTCACACTTGATTACTTGTGCAGTTGCATCCTGGAGGGCTGTCGGCCAAAAGAAACCTTGCCGGAACGCTTTGCCGGCAAGTGCTCTTGCGCCAATGTGGTGACCACATATGCCTCCATGTATCTCTGCCAACAGCTTTTGCCCGTCTTCCCGGCGAATACACTTTAATTTCACACCGTTGAGTCTTCTTCTGTACAGTATGTTGTCGACAAACTTGTACATACTTGACTGCCGGGCTACTCTTTCCGCTTCTTCTTGTTCTTTGGGAAGTTCTCCTGTCTGAAGGAAATGGACAATCTGCTGTGCCCATGCTGGAGCTTGCGGCTCGACAACAAGGACTAAAGGCACATCTGCTGCTGCGGGAACATCCGCTTCTACGGCGAGATCCTGCGGCTCAGCCGGAGCTTGATGTTCCCCGGCAAGCTTGTCGGAGCAAAACTTGTCGGGAGCGTCTGCTTCAACGGAACAAACCCTAGGGCTTGCCGGAGCAGACTGCTCCTCAGCACCCTTGGTGTTGATCTTGAGGACCTTCTTGGCGGCGGCTTCGGGGAGCTCTGCCGGAAAATAGTCACCAGAAATCAATTTCCTCTTCTTGCTCTGTCCAGTTGATGGCGTTACAGACGGTTGAGTCAGTTTGAGCACAAAGATCCCTGGTTCCACAGGTAACTTAAGTGCGGCGCACTTTGACAGGCCATCGGCAATGTCGTTCTGAGCTCCTGGAACATGTTCTATCTGTAGACCGTCAAAGTGCTCTTCTAGCTTTCTCACTTCATCAACGTAAGCTTCCATTAACGGACTCTGATAATTCTTGTTCACTTGGCGGACGACAAGCGGTGAGTCACCCCTGACAATGAGCTTCTTGATCCCAAGGTCTGCTACGATCCTGAGACCGGCAAGCAAACCTTCATACTCTATGGTATTGTTTGTTGCTTGCTCCTTAGGAAAGTGCATCTGGACTACGTACTTGAGGTGCTCTCCGGTGGGTGCAACAAGTAGCACGCCCGCACCGGCGCCTTGCAGCGAGAAGGTACCATCAAAGTACATCAGCCACTCTTTGCTTGCTTCCTTGACGAGGATGCTTGTTTCTGGAATTTGTTCGTCTTGTGTTGGCGTCCACTCTGCTATGAACTCTGCCAATGCTCTGCTTTGAATAGTTGAAGTGCTCTCAAACTTGAGGCCAAAGCTTGACAGTTCCAGTGCCCACTCGACAATCCTACCTGTTGTTTCTGGATTTTGCAGTATCCTCTTCAGCTAAAAACGAGTGACGACTGTGATCTCATGTGCTTGGAAGTAATGGCGCAGCTTTCTCGAGGCCATGAGAAGGCCGAAAAGCAATTTCTGCACACCGGAGTACCTTGACCTAGCCCCCTGCAGAAGGGAACTGACAAAGTAAACTGGGCGCTGCACCATTCTTTTCTGCATCTTCTCACGCACCTGCGCAGATCCATCTTTGTCGGGACCAGAGCTTGCCGGTGAAGTCCCCTGCTTGTCGCTGGATACATCTGCCATGGTTGCTGTCTCATCATCCGCCTCCCTCTCCGCTACTAACGCAACACTAACCACTTGATTGGTTGCCGCTATATATAGCAGCAACTTCTCTTGTGGCTTAGGTGTGACAAGTGTTGGAGTGGAGGACAGGTATCTCTTCAAGTCCTGCAGCGCAGCCTCCGCCTCCGGAGTCCATTTCATTGGACGTGCCTTTTTCAATATTTTGAAAAACGGCAGGGCGCGCTCAGCAGATCTAGAGATAAACCTGCTGAGAGCAGCCACGCAACCGGCGAGTCTTCGTACATCCTTGACGCACTTTGGTGCTTCAATCTGCTCAATGGCCTTGATCTTGTCGGGATTGGCTTCAATTCCCCGCTGAGACACGAAGAACCCGAGAAGCTTGCCGGAGGGGACTCCAAACACACACTTCTCGGGGTTAAGCTTGAGGTTGATCTTGCGCAGATTTGCAAAGGTTTCGTCTAAATCTTGAATCAGGGTCGCCTTGTCCTTGCTCTTGACCACTATGTCATCCATGTAGGCTTCCACATTTCTGTGTATTTGTGGCACAAAAGCGTCATGGACTACCCTTGCAAATGTTATGTTGAACCAGCATTCTTTAAACCGAAAGGCATCCGTATGAAACAGTATGTGCCACATGGAGTGATGAATGCGGTCTTCTCCTCATCCTCTTCTGCCATGAAGATTTGATGGTATCCTGAGTACGCATCAAGAAATGAAAGTAAGTCACATCCGGCCATGGAGTCAACAATCTGGTCGATGCGCGGCAAGGGAAATGGGTCTTTGGGACAAGCTTTATTGACATCAGTAAAGTCGATACAAAGCCTCCATTTCCCATTAGCCTTGCGCACGACTAGAGGATTGGCCAACCACATAGGATGGAGCACTCCTCTGACAAGGCCTGCTGCTTCCAATTTCTTGATTTCTTCTGCGATGAATTCTTGGCGCTCCACTGCCTATTTCCTGACTTTCTGCTTGACTGGCCGCGCATGAGGACAAACGGCAAGGTGGTGCTCGATTACTTTCCTGGGAACACCGGGGATGTCAGACGGTTGCCACGCAAACACGTCGACGTTCGCCCGCAGGAAAGCAACGGGCGTGCTTTCCTATTTAGGGTCGAGAGTGGCACTGATGGTGAAGGTACCACCAGTGTCGTCCTCCTTGGCGGACACCTTCTTGGTCTCTGGTGGAGCTGCCATTGCCTTCTTACACTTGCCGGTGGAGCTCGATGGTGCGTCCTTGACGGTAGCGCAGCACTCCGAAGAGGTGCGCTTGCCGGAGTGGGCATCAGAACTCTTGCCGGACTTGGTCTTCTTCTTCGCCCCGGGAGCTTCAACGGCAAGTGACTTGCGATCTGTTGCGGCTGCTGCTTCCCGGTAGATCTTGTCGGCGCAGATAAGAGCATCCTTCTTGTCGCCAGGAACAGAGATGACACTTATCGGGCCTGGCATCTTTAGCATGTTGTATGCATAGTGAGAGGATGCCATGAATTTGGCGAGTGTTGGACGGCCGAGTATCCCATTGTAAGGCAATGGAAAGTCAGCAACGTCAAAAGTGACCCTCTCAGTCCTGAAGTTCAACTCGCTGCCAAATGTCAACGACAACGTGATCTTTCCCTTCGGCTTGCTCCTTCCCGGATTGATTCCTTGGAATGTGCCGGTCTCTTCGAGCTCTCCATCAGGGATCTGGAGTTTCTGGAGTACCGCGGAGGAGATCAGTTTCAATCCGGCCCCGCCGTCAACTAGCATCTTAGTGACCTTGAGGTTGCGGATAGTTGGTGAAACCAACATCGGCAAGCACCCGACCGCAGTTATGCGATCAGGGTGGTCCTCAATATCAAAGATGATAGGCGTGCTGGACCAGTTCAGAGGCTTGCGTGACTCGACGGGTGGTTCTGCTGCATTGACTTCCCGCACCCACTGCTTGAGCTGGCGGCGTGAAGTATGCAGAGAAGCACCACCGTCAACGCACAGGACCTCTGTGGCTTTCTGGAACTCCGGCTCATCGGTCACGTCATCATCCATATCTTCATCGTCGTCGTCATCTTCATGCTTGTCGCGGCCGCGGGGAGGTCTGTCTCCTTGCCGCTGCTTGGCCTTGCCGCGTCCTCCTCCTCGGCTAGGGCGTTTCTTGCCGGCTCCTCCAGCACCTTCCTAGGCCTTCTCCTTGTCGCGTCGCTCGTATTCAGCCTTTTGCTACTCGACAAGCTGCTCGACCTTCTTGCAGCTTTGGAGGTCATGGCCCTTGGTGCGGTGGATCTTGCAGTACTGCTTGTTGGTGCCGTCCTGCTTGTCGGCGACCGCCACAGCCTGGTAGTTTGTGCCTGCGGCAATCTCCTTGCCGGAGCTACCAGCTTTGGCTTTCTTGGCGCCACTTCCGTCGCCGGACTGCTCAACGACTAGCACATCTTTGCCTTTCTTCTTCCTGTTGTTCCGCCGCCGGTTTTTCTTTGCCGGGGCAGCATCCTCACTATCAGATCCTCCTGCTTCTGTATTCTCTCCGGGGAGTTTCCTCCCTTCCTCAGCACGTGCACACTTGTCGGCCAGGGCATATAGCTCACTGACGTCTCTGATCTTGCACATCGCCATCTCCTCCCGCATCCTGCGGTTTCGCATGTTCTGATGGAACGCGCTGATTACCGCGGCAGGGTGGACATCTGGGATGTTGTGCTGTACGCGGCTGAATCTCTGAATGTACTTGCGCAGGGGCTCTCCTTCCTTCTGGGCGAGCAGATGAAGGTCACTGTCTTGGCCATGAGGTTTGTGGCCGCCTGTAAAGGCACCGACAAACTGATGGCATAGGTCTGCCCAGGAGGATATGAAGTTGTCCGGCAAGTGCATGAGCCAGGCTCTGACATTGGGCTTGAGCACCAGCGGGAAGTAGTTGGCCAGGATCTTGTCGTCCCGCCCCCCGGCAGCTTGCACCGCGATGGCGTAGATGCCGAGGAACTCCGACGGATGCGACTTGCCATCGTACTTCTCTGGCACGTCTGGCTTGAAATTCTTCGTGCTGGGCCACTGGACTTGCCGCAGCTCACGAGTGAACGCAGGGCAACCTACCGCGTACGGCAAGTCGCCTGGTTCCCCTGGTGCATGCATGTCGACAGAGGGCCCAGCGCGCTGGTCCGATTGACGCCGCGCTTCTCTTCGGCGCTCGATGCGAGTTCGAGCGTCTTCTTGCTGCCGTTCGTGAAGAACTTGGCGCTGATCGCGACGAGCTCATGGATCTGATGATGCGGTGGAGTCGCTGTCGAGGTGGATCCGGCGAGTCGGCGATCTTGGCCTTCAGGGTGGAGAGTGCATGGTGGTTGCACCCCCACCGGTTTCGTCGCCATCGGCTCGTGCCTGGCAGTCCTGCCGCGGCAGCGATGTACTCGGCTGCCGCGGAGCGTCGCCGTTGGCGAAGCCGATGAGACTCTGAATGGTGGCCCTCCATTCATCGATCTTGTCTGCCGTTGGAGGGTAATCCAGGAGCAGTTGAGCTCGCGCCAAAGCTTCTGTTGGAGTGGTGGGCGGTAGTGGCGAACGGCGCGAGGAGCGGGATATGCTCGGACTTCTAAGTACGTTAGAAGGAGCAGTATCCCGTCCAGGTGACCGTGTCTCGCTCGTGCCAGCATGTTGGTGTGCATGCTGGTCTTGAGCACCCCGAGATCCACCAGCTCGATCTTGGTCCAACAAACGTATGGTACTGGGAATACCATGACGCGGTCGGTCCTGCGCCTCCTGAGACGGGCGCGGTGCATGTACGGACGCCGAGGTCTGTGCAACCTTGTCCTTGGACCTGGCAGCACCGTGGGCTTCCTCATCGATGTCCGTTCTTCCGCCAGCGTCTACCCCACCACCCGTTTGCTCCGGTGGTGGTGGGATCAACGTGGACGGAACAGCTGCCGCCGAAGCCTTCTTCTTCGGTGGCATGTCGATGAAGAAGATGAAGATCTAGCTCGTGTGAACGTCGGATCAGGTTCACACAACCTCGACGCCCCCTACCTGGCGCGCCAAAGATGTAGGGGTAGCTGATCCACGAACACCTATGGGACCAGCAGACCGAGCCCCTTTCGGTTCGGCGGGGGGGCGGAGATCGCATGAAGACCGGATCGAGGCGAAGCACACGAGCAGTTTACCCAGCTTCGGAGCTCTCCAGAGAGATAACACTCCTACTGCTGCATGTCTGAGTGTATTGAGTTCTTGCTCGGGAGCGCTGAGTGATATAGTACACACTAGCTGCTAACGAGACCGAGCGTGAGTGTTTTTCTGCCTTCCAACCTCCCCCCTACGTTGCGCATGGGCCTCCTTTTATATGCTCAAGGGGTCACCGACAGGTGGCAACATAGACAAGGGTAAAAATGGAAAAGGAATTGTGGTTGGTACAACTACCTGTACAGTGTATCATACCTAACCCTGACGGCAGGGGACAAAGGCATTAAATGCCCGTCTGCGTCGCCCAAACAATGCAGAAAGGGACCGTCAGGGACGCCACCGCTTGCCACGATGGCTATCTTGTCAGCGCCGCTTGTCACCACGCACTGCTGGCTGCACGGCCTCTCGCCACGCGCGCCTGAAAAGGCCCCAGGGCGACACGTTGGTGGATGTGCTGGAGCGTGGGTACAGAGTGGTAGTTTGCCGCGGCAAGCGACTTGCCGCGGTCGTTGCCTTGTCGCGTCCAGAAGCTTGTCGCTCACCGGGCCTTGCCGGGATGCGTGGCGCATCGCGGCAAGTTCCTTGAGATGCCTTGGTTGGCCTTCCCGGCAAGCTCCTCTTGCCGGGGCCTTGTCTCCTTGGCTTGAATACTTTGTTCTTGAATGGCTCCAAAGGAAACATGGAGGACCTTGGCGGTCACCCGACAAGCCTTGCCGCGGGGTGCTGCGACTGCCCGTGCACAAGTTCGGGATACTAGGGTACCCCTACTCTAGTACACCGACAAGTTGCATGGCAATATATCTCGGAATGGCTATGGAAATGCCATAATAGATAGGTATGGTGGCTGTTTTGAGGAAGGTAAATGGTGACTTATGGTACCGGCGAAAGTTGCGCGGTACAAGAGAGGCTAGCAATGGTGGAAGGGTGAAGGAGTGCGTATAATCCATGGACTCAACATTAATCAAAAGAACTCATATACTTGTTGCAAAAATTTAGAAGTCATCAAAAATCAAAGCACTATGCGCATGCTCCTAGGGGGATAGATTGGTAGGAAAATACCATCGCTCGTCCCCGACCGCCACTCATAAGGAAGACAATCAATAAATAAAAATGTGCTCCAACTTCATCACAAAGCGGTTCACCATACGTGCATGTTACAGGAATCACGAACTTCAACACAAGCATTCTTTAAATTCATAATCACCCAACTAGCATGACTTTAATATCACTATCTCCATATCTCAAAACAATTATCAAGCATCAAGTTGATCATAGCATCCAATTCACTTTCTATGATAGTTTTTATTATACCCAACTTGGATGCTCATCATTCTAGGACCAACTTTTAAGATCATATCAAATACCATGCTGTTCTAAAAGACTCTCAAAATAATATAAGTTAAGCATGAGAGACTAGCAATTTCTTCAAAATTAAGACACCACCGTGCTCTAAAAGATATAAGTGAAGCACTAGAGCAAAAACTATCAAGCTCAAAAGATATAAGTGAAGCACATAGAGTATTCTAGCAAATTCTAATCAAATAGGCTTCTCGCAAAAGGTGTGTACAGCAAGGATGATTGTGGTAGACTAAAAAGCAAAGACTAATATAATACACGACGCTCCAAGCAAAACACATATCATGTGGCGAATAAAAATATAGCTCCAAGTAAAGTTACCAATGAACGAAGACGAAAGAGGGGATGCCTTCCCGGGGCATCCCCAAGCTTAGGCTTTTGGCTCTCCTTGAATATCTTGGGGTGCCATGGGCATCCCCAAGCTTAGGATCTTGCCACTCCTTATTCCATATTCCATAAAAGCTTTACCCAAAACTTGAAAACTTCACAACACAAAACTCAACAGGAAATCTTATAAGCTCCGTTAGTGAAAGAAAACGAAACCACCACATAAGGTACTGTAATGAACTCATTATTTATTTATTTTGGTGTTAAACCTACTGTATTCCAACTTCTTTATGGTTCATAGACTGAATTACTAGCCATAGATGCATTGAAATAAGCAAACAACACACGAAAAACAGAATCTGTCAAAAACAGAATAGTCTGTAGCAATCTGTAACTAACGCAAACTTCTGGAACTCTAAAAATCCTGCGAAAAAAGTAAGTCCTGGACAATTTGTTTATAGAACAGCAGAAAAAAGAATCAACACAAAATCTCGTTTCTATGATTTAACAAAATTATATTCGTGCACGCAAAGTTTCTGTTTTTTTCAGCAGAATCAAATCAACTATCATCGTAGGTTATCCTATAGGTTCTACTTGGCACAAACACTAATTAAAAGATAAAAACACATCTAAACAGAAGGTAGATGCAAGATTTATTACTAAACATAAGCAAAAACAAAAAAAACATAAAGAAAATTGGGTTGCCTCCCAACTAGCGCTATCGTTTAACGCCCCTAGCTAGGCATAAAACAAAGATAGATTTAACGAGTGCCATCTTTGGCACTAGGAGAGAGGGATCTCCTTTCTATGGCATTCAATCTTCTATTTAAGGTAAGCACATGGCCATTAATGGAAGAAGTAAGATTAAGCACGTTACGGAAGCTTGCCTCTAAACTAGACTTCATCTCTTTAATAATTTCATTTTGATAAAAGCACAAGAGAGTAGTTGATTCAACCTTATCATTCATAGGTTGCCCAAATATGGTTTTCTTTTTTTCATAAGTATCTACGGCATCCCTTTCAAGAAAACTTCCTTCAAAAATAGAATCTAAAACTTGTTTAAAAGAAGCGGGCAAGCCAACATAAAAACTTTTTAAGTAATCTTCAATTTTATATTGTGGCACATAGCTGGCCCGAATCCTTAATAATCTATCCCAAGCATCTTTTAAAGACTCATCAAGTAAATAGCAAAAAATTCCAGAGTCAACCTCATCAAAATTATTCAAACTCTCATTGGAGGCCCCGGTGGGTCTTTGTATAGCATCATTATTCATGAGCTTAGAGAGGATAGAGGGGTTGTCCGAGGCACTAGAGCTCGGGAGAAAACCCTTAGTTCTTTTTGACTCAGCCATGGCAACGGGAAGGCAAAAGGAGAAGAGAGGAGGAGATTGGGAAAGAGAGGGCGAATAAAACGGCAAGGGTGAAGTGGGGGAGAGGAAAACGAGAGGCAAATGGCAAATAATGTAAATGCGAGGGAGATGGGTTTGTGATGGGTACTTGGTATGTCTTGACTTGAGCGAAGACCTCCCCGGCAACGGCGCCAGAAATCCTTCTTGCTATGTCTCAAGCTTGCATTGGTTTTCCTCAAAGAGGAGAGGGTGATGCAGCAAAGTGTAGCATAAGTATTTCCCTCAGTTTTGAGAACGAAGGTATCAATCCAGTAGGAGGCTCCTCAAAAGTCCCACGCACCTACACAAACAAATTGAGAACTCGCAACCAACGCAATAAAGGGGTTGTCAATCCCTTCATGGCCACTTGCGAAAGTGAGATCTAATAAAGATATTATGATAAGATAAATCTATTTTTGGTATTTTATGATATAGATGCAAAAAGTAAAGATGCAAATAGAAGAAGATGGAAATCAAATATGATAAGAGATAGACCCGGGGGCCATAGGTTTCACTAGAGGCTTCTCTCAAGATAGCATAAGTATTATGGTGGGTGAACAAATTACTGTCGAGCAATTGATAGAAAAGCGCATAGTTATGAGATTATCTAGGCATGATCATGTATATAGGCATCACGTCCATAACAAGTAGACTGACTCCAGCCTGCATCTACTACTATTACTCCACACATCGACCGACTCCTGCCTGCATCTAGAGTATTAAGTTCATAAGAACAGAGTAACGCATTAAGCAAGATGACATGATGTAGAGGGATAAACTCATGCAATATGATGTAAACCCCATCTTGTTATCCTCAATGGCAACAATACAATACGTGCCTTGCAACCCTTTCTGTCATTGGGTAAGGACACCGCAAGATTGAACCCAAAGCTAAGCACTTCTCCCATGGCAAGAAACACCAATCTAGTAGGCCAAACCAAACTGATAATTCGAAGAGACTTGCAAACATAACTTAATCATACATAAAAGAATTCAGAGAAGATTCAAATATTATTCATACATAAACTTGATCATAAACCCACAATTCATCGGATCTCGACAAACACATCGCAAAAAGAGTTTACATCGAATAAATCTCCACAAGAGAGGGGGAGAACATTGTATTGAGATCCAAAAAGAGAGAAGAAGCCATCTAGCTAATAACTATGGACCCGTAGGTCTGTGGTAAACTACTCACAACTCATCGGAGGGGCAAGGATGTTTATGTAGAGGCCCTCCATGGTTGATTCTCCCTCCGGCAGAGTGCCGACGAAGGCTCCAGGATGGGATCTCATGGATACAGAAGGTTACAACGGTGGAAATTGTGTTTCATGGTGCCCCTGAATGTTTTCGGGGTACGTAGGTATATATAGGAGGAAGAAGTACGTCGGTGGCCGCCCGAGGGGCCCACGAGAGAGGGGGGCACGCCCTACAAGGGGGGGGGCTATCTCGTGGGGCCCTCGAAAGCTTCTTGACTTGCACTCCAAGCTCTTCGGATCATGTTCGTTCCAAAAATCATGCTCCTGAAGGTTTCATTCCGTTTGGACTCCATTTGATATTCCTTTTCTTCGAAATACTGAAATAGGCAAAAAAACATCAATATGGGCTCGGCCTCCGGTTAGTAGGTTAGTCCCAAAAATTATATAAATGTGTAAAATAAAGCCCATACACATCCAAAAGCGGTAATATAATATCATGGAACAATAAAAAATTATAGATACGTTGGAGACGTATAAATGCTCAATATGTTTATGTTATCATGCAGTTGATGGTGGACAATATGATCATGATGTATGAATATGCCATCAAGAGAGATCACAGCAAATTTGCTAAGGAAGTGCACAAGCTCATATATCATGGATGACATGGGAATATAAGATGCAACAAGGCAATCATAATGTGAGTCAATCCATGCATAGGGTCCAAACTTGCGGTGAGTATGATATGTCCATCTAGCATGACATGTGGGAGAACAATCAACAAATATGGAGTTGTGAGGGCAATGTGCCAAAGGAGTGTTGATGTACCAATTCTCAATGTTGTGGCATGAGTAGAAGTCCGAAGGTGCATCCAATAAGTCCGAGCGCTCCTCAATGTAAAGGTCCATAGAGCCAATCACCAATGTCACTCCTCCGTTCGCGAGATGTATCATGTAGACAACAAGAAGGAAACAACAATGAAAGAATGACCCATCCAATATGCATATTTGAGGATGGCTCAAAGGGAAGGAGTTCACCTTTATGAGGATGTCGAAAATCTTGGTGTTGCAGATCGTGTATGCCTTTGCATGACCAACTTGTCGCATGCCGGTACCGCCTTGTGGATCCTTTAAAACGAAAGAACATGACAAACACTTGGAAAAACAAATGAGGTTAGCGAAAGTGCAAAACGTATCATTCATGTGGTAAGATACCCAACAAGTGTATGCATCGTGCTCATCATAAGAAAGTACAAGGGGGCATTTCATAGTATGGAGGCATATGATGGGAGAACAACCAAATACAATAGGCTCAATCAAAAAAGCATGCTTCACAAGTAATATGTCCAAGTCTCCATGATCAATAAGCATAAATGCAACTATTGGAGGCAAGTAACAATGAGCAAGATATATCATGTGAGATGCATGAGCATATATGTCATCAACCCAAGAAAGCGAGTAAGAGTGGAACATGGGTGATGCAACATAGCAAGCAATCATAGCGATCAAGTCAAGCAAGCTAGTAGTGCGAAGATGCAACATACTAGAGGGAATCATGGCAAGCATGTCATGTGTGCAAATAGTGGGCATGAATAATGCACATGACATATCACAAGCATGAAAGCAAGATATGAGAAAAATATCATCAATGTATTGGCGAGAGGCCATATGTAAATAGCAATGGGACATCATGACTCTCCCAACACAACAAGCATCAATAGCATGGGACACAAAGAAATCATGGTAATAGCTACAAGGATCTCCACCAAGCATGCAAATACACATAGAAGTAGCATAATGGTGAATCATGGGTATATGCAAGCAAGGGTCACAATTGCATGGCAAAATCATGTAAAGAGGCATAACATGGAAAGTGAACACAATAGTATGGGCATAAGGTGACAAGTGGTAAATAGCCCATAGCCGTGTGAGAGCCAAGTAGAAGAGATGCGCGTAGTCCTTGCACGAAGGCATTGGTGGTAAGGATAGTCCACGAGATCCCAAGTCATTGTTGCTCTCAAGAGCTCGTTTCATCAACTCTTCGGATTGAGAGTTTGACGAGTATATGTGAGTACCTACACAAAACAAAGGCAAAGGAAAAATTGTGTGTGCGTGATATATGTACACATCATCCATCATGATGCGCACGTGCTTGTGTTGGTTAGCACAAAATATCCAATTCTCAAATAAATTAGATGCATGATAAAGAAACATGTCATCCATCATGAGAGGTTTGTTATTATGTATGACATATGGAGACTAAAATTGTGTAATCCATCATGAGAAATATGTAGAACATTGTCATTCATGGAATGCATATGGTGCACGCAATTATGGGAAACATGCAAAGTATGGAATGCATCAAAATCACCTAATATGTATGAGGAAACTATGGGGGTCTCCTCATGAACATTAGTGGAAACATCACATGGAGAATATTGACAACATCCAAAACAATGCATATTTGGAACAATGTGATCATGGCATGGCATAGTAGATGAATTTTGCAAATCATGTAAAGGAAGCATGGCAATATCATCGCAAGAAAAGTAAAAGCCAATGACCATCATCTCGTCATCTATGCCATAAGTGAAAATTGGATTTATTTTAATGGGCATGTATAGTTACTATGTTGAGATTGAAATGATGCAATATGGGAGATCTCACTCATAGCATATGACAAGTTCAAAGGATTATCAAACATGATATCCTATGATATCCTATGGAGCATAGCATCACAACTAGGCAACTCAACATGCTCATCATCATATTCATCATAAATAGTTAAGTCAAGACATGAAGAAGTCGCACTAGCATGAAGCATGGGAATAGGTGGGTCAACATCATGCAAGCAATCATTGGTAAGATAGTCCGCTAGTGGGACAAGAGAAGCACCATCACCTATGTGACCTTTGGAGCATCGCTCATGTGTTGTAGGTGAGGTGTTGAAGACCAAGCCATGGTCATCGTCATCTTGATGGAACCATGTGGGGGGTGCATGATCATCCACCATGGCCATCATCGTCTCCATTGGAGGGATGGACCGTCGAGGATTGGCATGTCTTCATGTAGGAGTGATACGTCTCCAACGTATCTACTTTTCCAAACACTTTTGCCCTTGTTTTGGACTCTAACTTGCACGATTTGAATGAAACTAACCCGGATTGACGCTGTTTTCAGCAGAACTGCCGTGATGTTGTTTTATGTGTAGAAAAGAAAAGTTCTCGGAATGTCCTGGAAATCCAGGGAGGCACTTTTTGGAATTAATAAGAATTTCTAGGAGAAAGAAATACACTAGGGGGCCCACGGCCTGTCCACGAGACAGGGGGGACCCCCCCATAGGCCGCTTCCCCCTATCTCGTGGCCCCCCTGAACCTCCACCGACCTCAACTCCAACTCCATATATTCACGTTCGGGGAGAAAAAATAAGAGACAAAGTTTCATCGCGTTTTACGACACGGAGCCGCCGCCAAGTCCTAATCTCTCTCGGGAGGGCTGATCTGGCATCCGTTCGGGGCTCCGAAGAGGGGGATTCGTCGCCGTCGTCATCATCAACCATCCTCCATCACCAATTTCATGATGCACACCGCCGTGCGTGAGTAATTCCATCGTAGGCTTGCTGGACGGTGATGGGTTGGATGAGATTTACCATGTAATCAAGTTAGTTTTGTTAGAGTTTGATCCCTAGTATCCACTATGTTCTGAGATTGATGTTGCTATGACTTTGCTATGCTTAATGCATGCTTGTCACTAGGGCCCGAGTGCCATGATTTCAGATCTGAACCTATTATGTTTTCATGAATATATGTGTGTTCTTGATCCTATCTTGCAAGTCTATAGTCACCTATTATGTGTTATGATCCGACAACCCCGAAGTGACAATAATCGGGATACTTCTCGGTAATGACCGTATTTTGAGGAGTTCATGTATTCACTATGTGCTAATGCTTTGTTTCGGTTCTCTATTAAAAGGAGGCCTTAATATCCCTTAGTTTCCGCTAGGACCCCGCTGCCACGGGAGGGTAGGACAAAAGATGTCATGCAAGTTCTTTTCCATAAGCACGCATGGCTATTTACGGAATACATGCCTACATTACATTGATGAACTGGGGCTAGTTCTGTGTCACCCTATGTTATAGCTATTACATGAGGAATCGCATCCGGCATAATTATCCATCACTGATCCATTGCCTACGAGGTTTTCATATATTGTTCTTCGCTTATTTACTTTTCCGTTGCTACTGTTACAACTACTACAAAACCCCAAAACAATTATCTTTAATTTTGCTACCGTTACCTTTATTATCATACCACTTTTGCTACTAAATACTTTGCTGCAGATACTAAGTTATCTAGGTGTGGTTGAATTGACAACTCAACTGCTAATACTCAAGAATATTCTTTGGCTCCCCTTGTGTCGAATCAATAAATCTGGGTTGAATACTTTACCCTCGACAGCTGTTGCGATCCCCTACACTTGTGGGTTATCAAGACTAATTTCTGGCGCCGTTGCCGGGGAGCATAGCTCTATTCTCTGAGTGGGATTTATATCTGTTGATCACTATGAAGAACTTGAAAGACGACAGAACTACTATTTTGCCCTCAACTACGAGGGGAGGTAAGGAACTGCCATCTAGCTATGCACTAGATTCTCCTTCTGTTATTAGTAAACTTGCGACACCTAAACCTGCTACTGCTATGAATTCTGATATGTCGCATGTTATTGATGATGCCACTTCTGCTATGCATGATGAAACTACTTCTGTGCGTGATACTACTTTGCCATTAGGTGAATTTCTTGATGAACAACTTGCTAGAGTTAGGGGGAATGAAATTATTGAAGATTCTATTATTGATGATAGTGATGATGAAGGTTCTCCCAATGATTATGTATTGCCTGTTGTTCCTGAGGGTTATGTTATGAATGAAGAAGCTGCTAGAGCTATCTTTGCTTGCAATGATAGATATGATCTTAAGAAATTATTAGCTAAATGGAAGCAGCCGTATCTAATGAAACCCGACCCTTCTTTTGCTACTTCACCTATCTGTGTTACAGATAAGGATTATGAATTCTCTGTTGATCCTGAAATTATTACTTTAGTTGAATCTGATCCTTTTTATGGCCTTGAATCTGAACCTGTAGTGGCACATCTTACCAAGTTGAATGATATATCCACCCTATTTACTAATGATGAGAAGTCTCGCTATTTTTATATCCTTAAGATATTTCCGTTCTCATTAAAGGGTGATGCTAAGACTTGGTATAATTCCCTTGGTCCTGGTTGTGTGCGTAGTCCCCAGCATATGATTTATTACTTCTCTGCTAAATATTTCCCTGTTCATAAGAAACAAACTGCCTTGTGGGAAATATATAATTTTGTGCAAATCAAAGAAGAGAGTCTCCCACAAGCTTGGGGGAGGCTTCTTCGGTTACTTAATACTTTGCCTGATCATCCTCTCAAGAAAAATGAAATACTTGATATCTTTTATAATGGACTAATCGATACTTCCAAGGACTACTTGGATAGTTGTGCTGGTTGTGTTTTCAGGGAAAGAACAGTCGACGAAGCTGAAATATTATTGAATAATATGTTGACTAATGAAAATAATTGGACTCTTCCTGCGCCAATTCCTGAGGAAATTCCTGAACCAATTGAGCCAACTCCTGAGCCTATTCCTAAACCCACTCCGAAGAAGAGAGGTGTTTTATTTCTCAGTCCTGAAGATATGCAAGAGGCAAAGAAATCAATGAAAGAAAAGGTATAAAAGCTGAAGATGTTAAGAATTTACCTCCTATTGAAGAAATACATGCTCTTAATATACTGCCTGTTGAAGAACCATATTGTCTTGATAACCCGACACAGGTAGTAAAGGTAAATTCTCTCTATAGATACGATAAAGTTGAAATCCCCTCTACTAAATTTCATAGCCCATGCTTAGATGAATTTGATGACTTTATGGCTAGACAAGAAAGTTTTAATGCTTATGTTGGTAGAGAGTTAAAGAATAATGCTTTCGATATAGGACGTTTGAGCGATAATATGGCTAGAGTTAAAGATGAACTCAAACTCGTTAGCTAGTATGCTTCTATGGTTGCTACTCAAGCTGAGCAAGTACTTAAAGCTCAAAATGATTTGCTTGATGAATTAAATAATAAAAATGACTTTGCTGTTAGAGTGGCTACTAGAACTGGTAGAATGACTCAGGAACCTTTGTATCCTGAAGGCCACCCTAAGAGAATCCAGCAAGATTCTCAGAGAAATAATTTAGAGGCACCTAGTTCTTCTAAAAAGAAGAAAAAGAAAAATGATAGGACTTTGCATGCTTCTAGTGAACCTACTGTAGACATACCTGAGAATCCCAATGATATTTCTATCTCTGATGCTGAAACACAATCAGGTGATGAACATGAACCTAGTGATAATGTTAATGATAATGTTCATGTTGATGCTCAAACTAGCAAAAAAAATGATGTAGCGATTGAACCTGCTGTTGATCCTGATAACCCACAATCAAAGAATCAACGTTATGATAAGAGAGATTTTGTTGCTAGGAAGCATGGTAGAGAAAGAGAACCATGGGTTCAGAAACCCATGCCCTTTCCTCCTAAATCTTCCAAGACAAAGGATGATGAGGATTTTGAGAGCTTTGCTGAAATGATTAGACCTATTTCTTACGTATGCGCTTAACTGATATGCTCAAAGTAAATCCTTATGCTAAGTATAAGAAGGATATCATTACAAATAAAAGAAAGATACCGGAAGCTGAAATTTCCACCATGCTTGCTAATTACACTTTTAAGGGTGGAATAACAAAGAAACTTGGAGATCCGGGGGTACCAACTATACCATGTTCCATTAAAAGAAATTATGTTAGAACTGCTTTATGTGATCTTGGAGCCGGTGTTAGTGTTATGCCTCTCTCTTTATATCGTAGACTTGAATTGAATAAGTTGACACCTACTAAAATATCTTTGCAAATGGCTGATAAATCAACTGCTATACCTGTCGGTATTTGTGAGGATGTGCCTGTTGTGGTTGCAAATGTCACTATCTTAACGGACTTTGTTATTCTTGATATTCCCGAGGATAATAGTATGTCTATTATCCTTGGTAGACCTTTTCTTAATACTGCAGGGGCTGTTATTGATTGCAACAAAGGCAATGTCACTTTTCATGTTAATGGTAATGAGCATACGGTACACTTTCCGAGGAAACAATCTCAAGTTCATAGCATCAATTCTATTGGAAAAGCTCCTACTATTTTTATTGCAGGTTTTGAATTTCCTCTCCCTACTGTCAAGAAAAAGTATGATATTCTTATTGTTGGGGATTTTCATATCCCCATTGAGGTAACTTAGTGTTATTCGAAATTTCTCCGGTTCCGTGTTATTCGGAATGAGTTTGTTAACAAGACTTGATCAACCTTGTAAGTGGATTCATTTTGATGATCACGAGATGGATGAAACTAGAAGGCACAACTTTCTGTACCCTCTTTTTACTTTCTGTTATTTAGAATAAATAAAGCAAAAATAGTATTATCTGTCTATTTTCTGAATTATCCGTGCAATAAAAAATAGTCCGAAAATAAAAGTGCTCCAAATGCCCTGTAATTTAGTATGATTTTTTCTGGAATATTTGAGAATTTTAGGCACTGAAATCACTGCAGGAGGGGCATGCACCAGGCCAAGAGAGTGGAGGGCGCCCCCCCTATAGGGCGCGCCCCCTGTCTCGTGGGCCCCAGGTGCCCCCCCTCCACTTATGCCAGCACCCACACACTTCATCTTCTACCCAAAAAATCCCCATCCAGCTCAAGCACGAGTTCTAGCTCATTTTGCTGCGATTTTTGATCTCCTTGCTCAAAGCTCCATTCACAAAACTGCTTTGGGAGATTGTTGCTTGGTATGTGACTCCTCCATTGGTCCAATTAGTTTTTGTTCTAGTGCTTTATTCATTGCAATTTTTTGCTACATAGGTGACCATGTTCTTGAGCTTGCATGTTAAATTTATGAGGTCCCAAGCAATTTCGATGCATGATATAGGCTCTAGGCACTTGTAGGAGTAGTTGCTACCAATCTTGTTTAGTTTTATTCACTTTTATATTGAAGTTACTAAAATTTCAGAAATTTTCAGAAAATCTTAAGGAAACTTTTGAGGGGCTCTTCTAGCCAAGGCTCTCAGGGCCAAAGAGAAGGAAAAAGCCAAGTATAATCTTCCTCGCTTAGCGGAAGTGTCGTCGTGTGAATGGCCGTGTGAGGATTTCTTGAAAGAAGCTCGAATTCATGAAGATTTTTATTCTTTGATCAAGACTGCAGGCCTCATCGGTTTCATCAACGACCAAATCAATCAGTATCTCTTACTCACCTATACTTTCGTGCAAAACTTTTATTATTATCCTAAGAAGTCACCGCCTACAGTATCATTTCATTTAGATGATGAATTCAAAGAAATGTCTTTACGTAATTTCTGTGCGGTATGTAGGATACCTTATGAGGGAGAATTAGAGGAACCCTATCGTGAAGATGTGGATGGCTTTGTTAAAACTATCGCTGTAGAGGAGCCAAAGAAGGGTTCCGAGGCAAAAGTCTCTAGCATACACTTTCCTGTTTTACGCTACTTTGCCATATTTGCTAGTAGATGCTTGATTAGTCATGGAAATAGTGGAAACTTGAGTGTTCCTGATATTATCATTCTTCAACATGCTTTGCTTGGAGACAATACTTTTAGTATGGGTGCCGTCGTTGCTAAACGGCTAGCCCTAATCTTACAAAAGGCCCCATATTCGGAGGTATCTATGCTGCACGTCTTGCTAAACACTTTCAGATACCCATTAGGCACCATGAGAAGGAGGAGATAAAATTGCCTCCTCACATTTTAGATTACAAGAGCATGGTAGCACAGAAGTTTATTGTTGACAACGAAGAAAAGATGCTCTTGTATAAACTTAGATTTAATAAGAAACACTTTGAGATTATTATTTTGCCTGCGCCTCTATTGTTTGATTTGCTTGCAGAAAATTTTCTTGTCACACCGGAAGCGGTGAACAATCATTGAGCCCAAGCTTTTACTCCAGAACCTAAACCTGAGCCAGAACCTGAACTGGACCCTTATCGTGCATCATCTGTCCAGTGGGATCCGGAGATGACCAGCCAATGGTATCCTAATTATACCTCCTAGTACACCGGGGAGAGTAGCGGCGGTCCTTGGTATTAAACCAACTTATGCCAAATGCCTAGGCTTGGTGGAGTACGTATTTCTCACCGAATTTACAATCATGTTCACGCACTAGTTGTCGGTGCTCATACTCTTTCATTGTATTATCCATGCTAGTTTAAATTTCTTTTTCTAGTTTTGTTCTTGTGTGTTTGTTAAACTTTAAGAAAAACCAAAAAGAAACTAGTTAGTTTAATTTCCATGCTTGTAGTAGAAATTAAAATGCAAACCCAAAAAGATTTCTTGTTCTTCTTTTACTTGTTGGGAGCTTTCCCGTGTAAATAGTTTTATTTTCTTTTCTTTGTTTTGGGGGTCAAGAAGACTATATTGAAAATGCTTAGTGGCTCTTATATGCATGATTGTTTATTTAACTTAGAGCCCATATTACCCTGTCTTCTCTCTTGAGTTGAATGCTTGCAGATTCCAGCTTAGTCCAATGCACGTGCACTCTTATTATTATACACATCTTTCGGTCGTGCAAGTGAAAGGCAATAATGACGACATATGATGAACTTATTGAGATGAGAAAAGCTGGTATGGACTCGACCTCTCTTGTTTTTGTAAATATGATGAGCTCATCGTTTCTGAGTCAGCTTATTATGAGGTAAACATATTTGCAATGACATTTAGAGATTATAGTTGCTTGTGCCATGCTTGATTAGCTATGAGTTATAATGGTTTACCTTGCGTGCCAACATGCTATTAGAATGATTATGATGTGATATGATGGGATGGTATCCTCCTTTGAATGAATTGAGTGACTCGACTTGGCGCATGTTCACGCATGTAGTTAAATCAAATCAACATAGCCGTCATGATATTTATGTTCATGGTGGATTATATCCTACTCATGCTTGTATTTGGTGTGAATTAAATTTAATGCGTGTTTATGACTGTTGTCGCTCTCTCGGTTGGTCGCTTCCCAGTCTTTTGCTAGACTTCACCTGTACTAAGCGGGAATACTGCTTGTGCATCCAAACTCCTTAAACCCCAAAGTTGTTCCATATGAGTCCACCATACCTACCTATATGCGGTATTTACCTGACGTTCCAAGTAAATTTGTATGTGCCAAACTCCAAACCTTCAAATGAAATTCTGTTTTGTATGATCGAGCAACTCATGTTACAACTAGGGCTGCCTATATCTTCCATGCTAGGTGGGTTATTCTCAAGAGGAGTGGACTCCGCTCCTCATTCACGAGAAAGGGCCGGTAACCGGGATGCCCAGTCCCATGATCCAAAAAGATCAAAGAAAATCAAAATAATTAAACAAAACTCCCCCAGGGCTGTTGTTAGTTGGAGGCACTCGTTGTTTCGAGCAAGCCATGGATTGATGCTTGTTGCTGGTTGGGGGAGTATAAAACTTTACCATTCATTTTGGGAACTGCCTATAATGCATGTAGTATGGAAGATACAACCATCTCATAGTTGTTGCGTTGACAGTGAAAGTATGCCGCTCAAAATGTTATTCAATCTCTATTTTAAAATCGAGCTCTAGCACCTCTACAAATCCCTGCTTCCCTCTGTGAAGGGCCTATCTATTTACTTTTATGTTGAGTCATCACCCTTCTTATTAAAAAGCACTCGCTGGAGAGCACACTGTCATTTGCATTCATTATTATTGGTTTATATTGGGTATGACTTGACTGGATCTCTTTTACCATGAATTACAATGTTTAGTCAGTCCTTGATCTTTAAACGTGCTCTGCATTTATGTTTTGCGGTCTCAAAAAGGGCTAGTGAGATACCATTTTGTTATATCATGTTATGATTGTTTTGAGAAAGTGTTGTCATCCGATTTTTATTATTGTGGCTCGCTAGCTGATTATGCTATTGATATGAGTAATTGTGAGACATAAGTGTTATTGTGAGTATGGTTAGTTCATAATATTTGCTGAAACCTGAATGCTGGCTTTTCATGTTTACAATAACAAGAGCAAATAGAGTTTGTAAAAGTTTTTCTTTATCACTTTCAGTTTATCAACTGAATTGCTTGAGGACAAGCAAAGGTTTAAGCTTGGGGGAGTTGATACGTCTCCAACATATCTACATTTCCAAACACTTTTGCCCTTGATTTGGACTCTAACTTGCATGAATTGAATGAAAGTAACCCGGACTGATGCTATTTTCAGCAGAACTGCCATGATGTTGTTTTATGTGTAGAAAAGAAAAGTTCTTCGAATGTCCTGGAAATCCACGGAGGCACTTTTTGGAATTAATAAGAATTTCTGGGAGAAAGAAATACACTAGGGGGCCCACGACCTATCCATGAGACAGGGCCCTCCCCCTGTATGGCGCTCCCCCTATCTCGTGGGCCCCTTGGACCTCCACCGGCCTCAACTCCAACTCCATATATTCACATTCTGGGAGAAAAAAATTAGAGAGAAACTTTCATCGCGTTTTACGACACGGAGCCGCCGCCAAGCCCTAATCTCTCTCGGGAGGGCTGATCTGGAGTCCGTTTGGGGCTCCAAAGAGGGGGATTCATCATCGTCATCATCATCAACCATCCTCCATCACCAATTTCATGATGCTCACCGCCGTGCGTGAGTAATTCCATCATACGCTTGCTGGACGGTGATGGGTTGGATGAGATTTACCATGTAATCAAGTTAGTTTTGTTAGGGTTTGATCCCTAGTATCCACTATGTTCTGAGATTGATGTTGCTATGAGTTTGCTATGCTTAATGCATGCTTGTCACTAGGGCCCGAGTGCCATGATTTCAGATCTGAACCTATTATGTTTTCATGAATATATGTGTGTTCTTGATCCTATCTTTCAAGTCTATAGTCACCTATTATGTGTTATGATCCGACAACCCCGAAGTTACAATAATCGGGATACTTCTCGGTGATGACCGTAGTTTGAGGAGTTCATATATTCACTATGTGCTAATGCTTTGTTCCGGTTCTCTATTAAAAGGAGGCCTTAATATCCCTTAGTTTCCGCTAGGACCCCGCTGCCACGGGAGGGTAGGACAAAAGATGTCATGCAAGTTCTTTTCCATAAGCACGTATGACTATTTATGGAATACATGCCTACATTAAATTGATGAATTGGAGCTAGTTCTGTGTCACCCTATGTTATAGCTATTACATGAGGAACCGCATCCGGCATAATTATCCATCACTGATCCATTGCCTATGAGCTTTTCATATATTGTTCTTCGCTTATTTACTTTTCCGTTGCTACTGTTACAACTACTACAAAAACCCAAAAACAATTATCTTTACTTTTGCTACCATTACCTCTATTATCATACCACTTTTGCTACTAAAACTTTGCTGCAGATACTAAGTTATCTAGGTGTGGTTGAATTGACAACTCAACTGCTAATACTCAAGAATATTCTTTGGCTCCCCTTGTGTCGAATCAATAAATTTGGGTTGAATACTTTACCCTCGAAAGCTGTTGCGATCCCCTACACTTGTGGGTTATCAAGGAGACCTAGCACCAAAGAAGAAAACACACTAGGAGTAGAGGTTAAGTCATTAGAAATCATAGTGGCCTCACATGTCGTGTCAACTACCTCACTCGCTAAGTGTTGTGGGTCACTCACTGCCTCAAGGATGCTTTCACTCATATGGTTGGTGGAGTCACTCAAATGGCTCTCATCCTCACATAGGATGTGTGGAATGCTCTCATGTGTGGGGCTAGTGGTGGTCACACTCATCCTCTCATAGGAAATTCTCTCAATGTCACGTCTGGTGGAGTCACTCATGTCACTTATGTGGTAGTGGCTCTCCTCGCATGGCACTTGGGGAATCTTGACATATGTGGTGTCGGAGAGATGTGGGTGCAAATCTCTTCATGGGTGGTCGTGTAGCTTGACTCGGAGTATGAGTCCAATATGGGCACCGTCTTCATGTTTTTGAAGAGGTTCGCGCCCGTCGCTATGGTTGAAGGGGATGGCCCTTGCTCGACCTTCTTGTCGCCGTCTTGTTGTAGGAGGTCCATATGATGTGGCACCTCATAGCTCGTCTCCATGACCGAAGGGAAA
This sequence comes from Triticum dicoccoides, assembly GCF_002162155.2. Taxonomy (NCBI): domain Eukaryota; kingdom Viridiplantae; phylum Streptophyta; class Magnoliopsida; order Poales; family Poaceae; genus Triticum; species Triticum dicoccoides. The sequence goes on from NC_041385.1 coordinate 339,325,501, forward strand.
TTCCCATGCTCGGTCATCGTTCTTGAGGGGCTTCCAAAGATGGAAGTGTCGCCCTCGCTCGTAGGTGGTCGCCTTGTTGTTGAGGACGTGGATGTAGGCAAACTCATGGTAAGTAGGCGAAGATGCCGTATGTCCAAAGGCGAAGATGCCTTGATAGCACTCATGGTAAGTGGATGGTGTAGCCGTAGCTCCGTCTTGGTGGTGCTCGTCTCGCGGTCTTCTCTTTTTCTCATGAAGCTTGGACTTGGCGTGAATTAGGGCTTGTTGGGACTTGTACATTTGCGCTTGGCGAGCGTCTTCATGATGATGGTGTCATTGTCGTACCTCAGCTCGTAGTACATGTTGTTCGTCGTCGTCGTGCACATGATGCTTATAGGTGACTTGTCCTTCATGATGATGTTGATCATGATGATCTCCATGGACATGTGGACATGGACGACTTGTGCTTGCATCGCGTGGGCGCTCCGAAGATGGTCGACTTGCTCGCCGCCGCCTTCAAGATGACGAAGGGGAAGTAGACTTGATCAAGGCCCTAATCTCCTCCATCCTTGCATCATGCTCATCTTTTTTGTGTGGAAAGGTTGTTGTCGATGTAGTCCATTTTTCTTGCTTCGGAATGACGAATATCGATGGAGAGGTTCTCGATGCTCTCTCAGAATCTTGATTGTGCGCCTTGCATTTCTCATGTAGATTGAAGATTGACGATTTGGTAATGTAGTTGTTCATGCCGTCGTTGTTGTCGAAGACCGGAGATGAAATGCCTATCCTATCCATCACAAGACTCGGGCAAATATGAGTGGAAGAAAGGAGAGACTATACCAAATGTACCTTGACCGATGTTGAAAATGGATCAATAATCACTCAATGATGTAACAAGGAAGTAGCACAAAAATTTGATGCAAAACGTTAGCAAGAGTCAATAATGTTGAAAGAGATTCACAAATTCACGAGCAAAACAAGTAGACCAATAACAATGAATGGCACACCGAAACACACACACGGATAGATAAATGGGGTCGTGCAACCAAGGAATGAGCACAAAATGTGGAATCCACGGAAAATGCTCGTGTTGCACAACTCAAGAGAGACGCTAGGACGGTTCCTCAGTAGGAAGATATGACACTTGTGCACAACCTATAAGATGCAAAATGGATAAACTTACTATCCCAAGTATGCTATGTATGTATGATGTTCCCGGTGGTTAATAAGATGATCCAAGATGATCGGATATGACAATCTTATATGCAATGTGGTATGATGCCATGGCATCTTCTTACAAGCTTCTTTGCTCTCTTTCTTTTTCTTTAAAGCTTTATTTCTTTTTTTATTTGTATGGCCACTTTTGCACAATGCACAAACCAAGATAGCAATAGTGTATATGCGGTAACAAACTTGTGACACAAGATATGATATGATAGCAAGACGATACCAATATGATATGGTATATATGCAATAGGAGGTGTAGATAAATGATCACTAATGTGCATAAGTAACGTTGCCGGCAATACTCAATGGCTAGTCTCGATAGGAAAGTGACACAAAATGGGCTAGGGGTTAACAATGTAATGGCAAAGGGAATATACAATGATGTCATCGAGGTTACCGTCCTTGCTTACGGTAGGGGTGTGAAAATGGTGAGGTGGTCAATGTCGATGACGACCTCGTGGCAATGATGAGTGGTGGTGTTCTCGATGTAGAACCGTTAGCCGAAACACCTTAGGAAATGGAAAAACCACAACTCAAAATCTCAAGGACAAAATTCAAATGGTGGTAGCGGAAAAGCGATGGTGGTTTTCACTCGGCAATGCAGAAGTGGAGTGATGGTCTATACATGTTTCGGATTTGAAGTTGCCATCCCTAAGTAGTCGAAACATCCTAGGAGACACAAGCCATAACTCAAACAAGCTCAAACAACAATTGGGTTAAGTTGGGTTGGTGAAATGTATGGTGGGCAAGGTTATGAGGAAGTGGTGGTGGTTGATGAAGAAGCAACCGCCCCTAAGTAACCTAAACACCTTAGGAGACTCGAATCACTACTCAAGAAACCACTAATGCTATGGGGAACGAAATGGGTTAGGTTGCAGAAGTCGATGGTGGTAATGCGGATGATATGGTGGTTGCCCTAGGCAAAGATGCCAAAGTTCCAAAACTTTGATGGTGTCAAATGATGTTGGTGGTATTTTTTGGGATGGGGGATGTCAATAGCTTCAAAACAAGCTAAAGAGCATCAAAATCGGACACCGGATGTGAAAGTTATGGGCAAAACGGTGAAACACGGGTGGTTGATATCCCAGGGGTGGGGCCGGATATCCAGGGGTTGATGTCCAGAACAGTGCGTATTTTGTGCTCCAGGAGCCGGATGTCCGGCTTGGGGCCTGGATGTCTGGCCTGTGGCCCGGATGTCCGGCCCGACGATTCCAGATCGGGATTTGGACTTCGAAACTCGATTTGGCGGTGGAAATTGATGATTTCGAGGGCAAAATTGCGGAGATTTCGTCGATGGAAGGTGGGGAAACTTGGGGAGATACTAGATCCACTCGAAACCAAGCAAATCCATGGATCAAAATCAACAAAAAATCATCGAACCAACAAATCACAAAAAATTTTGGGGGCTATTTTTGGTGGTGATTTTCGAAATTATTCAAGAGCACACGAAATTAGGCTTGAAAAATGAGGGGTAGGGGCTACAAATTCATGATCAACCTTGCTCTGATCCAAGATGATCATGAACAAGATGGCTCTGATCCAAGATGATGTACGGTGGAGCCCTAGATGCCCGATCTTTCACGATTGGAGGGGATCCTACAAAGAACACGAAGAACATGAGGGGGGAATCGAGAGGAACACGAGGGAAACACGAGAGAAATTACACAACCAATAAGAGATGGTCACACATATGCTAGATCCTCGAAATACAAAGAGATTGACGATCCGAATCCAACAAGGGACGATACATAGGGTAACTGGTTCTTCTCCGTGAGGAGGCCTTGAGTTATTCCTGTTAGGGGTCTTGAATCCAAGTGGATCTTCTTCAAAGAGGTGTCGGTCCCTCACGGTGGAGTAGATCCGGATGGATGAGAGAAGCTCTATCTCACATATGAGCTAACACAATGCTAACCCTAGAAAGAGGGGGGAGGAGGAGTATATATAGTCTAGGTGGGCGAAGGTGTACATGGGCCTCGGCACTTCATTGTGTGCAGACAGGCGAAGCCGGATGTCCAGGCATCGGGCCGGATGTCTGGGACTTCATGCGGAGCCAGATGTCCGGGCGTGCGGGCCGGATGTCCGGGCTGGTCTCGGTGCTCTCTGGATAGCCTGCGCCGGATTTTCGGGCAGGTGCTGGATGTCCGACCCGTCGCGGGGCGCCAGATGTCCGGGGGTCCACCGGATGTCCGGCCACTATAGAGTCGCCTGGCGTCCGTCTCTCTCTGCTCTTTTTCTGGTTGGTGGCGCCGGATGTCCGGGCTCCTGCCAGATGTCCAGCCGCTGTAGCTCCGTGGCGACTCCACTTGAGGCACTTCTTGATCCGCTTCCGTGTGGACTTCTCCTATGCTTCGAGCATCTCCATGGTTGTCTCATCGGTTCCTGAGCACACGTAGTGTCTTTGCATTAGGTAGCAACCATGTCTCGCATGAGTGGAAAGGGGAAACGTTTAGGAACGGGTTCACCATGTGTCCAATGGCGTATGTTTGAGGTCTCGTCGTATGTCCACTTGGGGCTTGGGGAGTAGTCATAGTGTACATGGGGATGATCATCGGATGCTCCGGATCATGTGTCCTAGGTTGCATGCTTATGTCCCGTGCAAGAAATGGGAATGAATGTCAAACACCCTGCCACCGTCACTTGGCCGCAAACATTGAGATACCTGGTTTTTAAATTCTAGTAAACCCAAAACTCGTCTAAAATTCATGAAACTTGGCATGCTATCATGGAGCGGCGTCAACTTGTCATGGTAAATTTTTTGTCCCATTTGGGGCAGGTTTGGGCGTATGCTTCTCACAAACCAGAGATTCTCACAACAAGCCTGATGGTTTCGGTAGGGAACGTCCCACCTTTGGGGATGAAATGATATCTGTTGCCTCTTATTGCTTTCAAAAAAATTCTCGTGTCCACATAGAACAACAGGAGTGTTGTGTCAATTTTTGGGATTTTTCGGGGTTCATTTGGACATTTTATGCATTACTTGAGTTTTTAATGCATTTATGTGCATAATTCAAATTTGAACTACAAGCACATGCTCTAATGCATATAAATTGGTTGAAAAATTCAAATCTGTGTCCTTGGTTGCATGCTTAGGTCCCATGCAAGAAATGAGAATGAATGTCAAACACCCTGCCACTGTCACTCGTCCGCAAACATTGAGATACCTGGTTTTTAATTTCTAGTAAATCCAAAAATTGTCTGAAATTTATGAAACTTGGCATGCTATCATGGAGTGGCGTCAACATGCTGTGGTAAATTTTTTGTCCCATTTGGGGCAGGTTTGGGTATAAGCTTCTCACAGACCAGAGCTTCTCACAACAAGCCCGATGATTACGGCAGGGAACATTCCACCTTTGGGAACGAAACGATATCCGTTGCCTCTTATTGCTTTCGAAATTTGTCTAGTGTCAACATAGAACAACAGGAGTGTTGTGTTAGATATTGGAATTTTTTGGGGTTCATTAGGACACTTTTATGCATTAATTGAGTTTTCAATTCATTTATGTGCATAATTCAAATTTGAACTACAGGCACATGCTCTAATGTATATAAATTGGTTGAAAGTTCAAATCTGTGTCCTTGGTTGCATGCTTAGGTCCCATGCAAGAAATGGGAATGAATGTCAAACACCTTGCCACCGTCACTCGGCCGCAAACATTGAGATAGCTGGTTCTTAAATTGTAGTAAATGCAAAACTCGTCTGAAATTCATGAAGCTTGGCATGCTATTATGGAGCGGCATCAACATGCCGTGGTAAAGTTTTTCCTCATTTGGGGTAGGTTTCGGTATCAGCTTCTCATAACAAGCCTGATGGTTTCGGTAGGGAATGTGCCACCTTTGGGGATGAAATGATATCCGCTGCCTCTTATTGCTTTCAAAAATTTTCTAGTGTCAACATAGAACAACACGAGTGTTGTGTTAAATTTTGAAATTTTTCGGGGTTCATGTGGACATTTTTATACATTAACTGGGTTTTCTAGGCATTTTATGTGCATAATTCAAATTTGAACTACATGCACATGCTCCAGTGCATATAAATTGGTTGAAAAATCAAATCTGTGTCCTTGGGTGCCTGCTTAGGTCCCATGGAATGAATTTCAAACACCAGGGCACTATTGATTGTCGGCAAAATGTTGAGATACTTGTTTTTTAATTCTAGTAAATCCAAAACTCGTCTGAAATTCATGAAACTTAGCATGCTATTATGGAATGGCACCCGACATGCTGTGGTATTTTCGTGTCCATTTAGGGAGAAGGCGCACTCGAATAACAACCAACAAAGGCATTTTGAAACGAATAGCTGCCACTCTAACATCGCAAACGTTTGTATAATTCAAATTATGTGTGTTGTTAACCATTCACGTGACGCACTATGTCTTGGTTTTAATGGCTATAGGAGGTGCCATGCGGACATCTGCTTGACAGAACAGGAGGCGTGCGGCAGTCCGGTGCGCAGGTTGACCAAGAGGCGTGCAAGCTATCCTCCAATGCATAGGGTCACCAGGAAGCATGCGAGCTTTACGCTGCGCGGGCTCATTGGGAAGAGAGCCCTTTGACATCCATGGCCACCGCCTTCCTCTTCATTAATGGCGCCCGGGCCGCTGCTTAATACGGGCGGCCTTACTGTTCGCCTCCCACTCCCCGCCCTCCCGCAGACCTCCACCAACGCCATGGCGCAGAAGAATCATCTGCCACTAGTCTTCAATTTTGGTGAAGTCGACTCCGAGCCGGAGGAGATAGAAAATAAGGAGGAATGGGACCTCATGGACATGACCCTGAACGAGCTGGCCATGGCAGTTGCTGCCCCCGCTCCCGTCGCAGCTCCCATCCCCACTCCCATGCCGGTGACCATCCCCATAGCATTGACGGGCTGGTCGCCGAGCACTATCGCAGAGTTGGAAGCCACGGGCGTCAGCGAGGTCTCCACAGACCCGCGCGAGCTCGTGTACATGCCAGCGCCAGCGCCCATGCATGTGCCCATGCATGCCGCTCCACCCACCGCGGCGTCGGTCCCCGTGCGTTTGGCTGCAGCCGCCACGTCCGTGCCCTTGCACGCGCCCCCCTCAGTGGCATGGGACACCACCGTCGACCGCTACCTCTCAGTGCCGCCAGTTGTCATCCTCCCGCGCCACGCCCGTCAATCGTGCAATGACATGATGTTTGATTTACAAGTGAAGAACATTCTGTGCTGCCTTGAAGACTTCAAAAACTGTGTCCCGGAGGATGACAACGGCAATGACGGCGCGGCACGCCACCTCCGCTGGAAATAGTTTTATGGGGTTTAATACTGTATCTCGATCATATGAATATAAATTCGCAGTGTGACGGAATGAAAGATATGGTTTGAACGAACTTGCATTTTTCTCTGTTAATGTACAAACTTATCAAATGATTTTCTTTTGAAAAAAACATCAATGGTTTTTAAATATAAAACACTCATCGCAAACGTTTTAGTTAGAACACCAGTATGCAAACCGACAACTTCCCCAGGAAGCCAAGGGAAAATGTGCCGAGCAGGATTTGTGCAGCTCTTGATCGCAAACATTTTAGACAGAACACCTGTATGCAAAGTGAGAACTATGGTCTCCCCCCTTAAGTCAAGGGAAAATCCACAGCGAAGGATTTGTGCATCTCTTCAGCACAAATGGTTCAGATTGAATATAGTATGCAAATCTATACTTCGGCGCTAAGCCAAGAGAAAATGTGTCGAGCAGGATTTCTGCATCCCTTCAACGCAAATGGTTGTTTTGGATGACCCGTGTGCAACCACTTACAAACAATTTGGTAAGGTTTGCATCTGTCTTATTGGGTATGTTGCCATTTGTCAAACCGGAAAGATTGACATTTGTTGATATAGTAACATTGTCATTTGTCAACCTTGTAACACTGCGATTTGTCAAAATATGCAGCTAAAAATCACTAGTAGTATCTAATTTTTGCAACTAAAATTCAATAATTAAGCATAGATTCCTTTCATAGATTAAGCAGTCGTTCTTTATAAAAATAGTTCAACTCGACAGCTAAACCGACCAAACTTTTCCCCAGTTGTTGCCAACCACGTACTAAAAATAGCTAGTTCAACTGTATATACTAGCTAATTTTAAGTACGTTGTACAGTTCCACCACATAAACAGTAGATGAACTGAACAAAATAGCCCCTAAATATGACTACTACGGAGGGGCTTTGTACTACTTCTGACACCCTCTCCTCTGTCGAGTGCTCTTAGTAAGAGGCAGAGGAGGAGGAGCCTACCGACGAGTTGGACAACTGCAATACGGTGCCTGCCGCTGCTGCACCTTGAACGACGCTCACCTCGAACGCCCTCTTCCGCTCCAGACGACCTCTCTGGATGCGGTGGTTCTCCTTGTAGACCTCCTAATTCCTCGCCACTGAGGCGGTGTGTGTCGCGGCCATGGCGGCAGTAAGGCTCTTTGCATGCTCGACGAGGCGCTCCTCCTCCTCCCCCAGAAACTTGGTGTAGTGTGCAAGGTCGCTGACGCATGTGCCGACATCCACCTCCGCCTCCCGCCTTCGAGCGATGGTGACGGAGCGGGTGATGACCCTGGCGGTTAATAGTGGGCTGGCGGCCATGGCGGCCAAAGATGGGGTGGCGGACATGACCACCACCTCCTACATTCGGGCCGCGGTGGCAGAGCGGGTGATGGCCACGGTGGCCGGCAGTGGGGTGGCGGCTAGGACAGCCACCCCCGCCTTCGGGCCACGGCGGCGGAGCGAGCGACGACCCTGGCTTTCAACGGTGGGTGGCGGCAACGGCGGCCAGCAACAACTACCGACGGGTAGCAACGACAGAGCGCATGGTGGGTGTTCCGCGCACACCCAACATGGACGCCACGCGCACTACACTATGCTGGGGACTGCGCCGCCGCCACAGTGTATCCTCCCAGCTGGAGCTATCCTCTGATGATGGCAGAGTGGCTAAGCGACGATGTCGGACCGGTGCCATTGGCGATTGTGGGAGAAGCATATGAGATAAGTTACAAGGAGGGAGGGGAATATGCAACGCAAGACTCGCCGGCCGTGAGGGTTTATATAGCAGGCCGGTAAGCATTGGTTTTGGGGGATTTCACCAAGTTGGGTGGGAAGCTTGCGCGGGAACCTGCGAGGTTGCGCGGGAACAGGCCCACGGACAATTCATTGGCGCCACCGTTTGGCCAAAAGAACGCCCCCCACACTGCGCAAGCTTGTGCTGTAAGCCGTTTGTGGCAGCGGGGTGAGAAGACGTGCGAGAGGAGGACGAAAGGGCACGTACACATATGGTTAATAAAAACATTTGTGATTTAATTCCCTACTATACTCCCGTCCTGGTTCATAAGTAGGATTTAACTAATAAAATACGAATACATGTCGCCAACGATTATATAGTTGGATTCATATTTGAACATAGTTTCCAATTATATAATTTTATAACATGCATTAACATTTTGTTGGTTAAATTTGAGGGCAAAGTATGGCATAGAATATAAAGGGGACTATAGACCAAGACGGAGGTAGTAGCACACGGCCGCTCTCTACGCTTCGATGCAACTGTCAGCCGGCTTGTAGGCGACCATTTCCTGCGTATTCTACTGCTCTATGTGTGTGGTTGATTGCGGTTGAGGCGGCCGCACACGCTCTACACTTGCGTCCCTCCGGGTGCTCTGTCCTCGTCCCTCCACGTGTGCAACCAGTGTTTGGGGTTGGCTAGACGATTGTTTCTCCTACTTTAGAATGCATGCAATTATTTACTGAGGTGTGTGCGAATGATCTATATAGTCACTTATGTAATTGGATGTTTATTTCTGTTATATATATACATGTTATTCTTCTGTAGACAACAAATCACACGGCTTATTAGCAACAATCGTCTATGTTATTATTGGTCTTCGCACACATTTCTGACCTGTTTGCCGCATATCACACACATCTTGTTCAGTTGAACCGTTTCCATTGTGTTACCTAATCACACACAGTTCATCCTAGTGAACTGTATGAAGTATATCGCACACACCCTCATCTGGTTGCCCGTTTCTTTTGTTCTGCATCATCACTAACAGTTCTTTTGGATTAACCGTTTGCCACTCATCCAATGGAGGGAAGCTTCTACATTCGCGGGGGACATGGCATTGACCATTGGTCGGCAATATTCAGTCTTCTGGGTGCACAATAAAGGATGCCAAGAGGGATCCTATAGCAGCAAGGACCAGCTTCCCTACCGATAGCTCATCTAACAAAACTCCCAAGTTAACTGTGCTGAGGCTGGAGTATTCATGAGATGGGTGACCGGATGGGAAGTGGACTCGATATTAACTAGATGGATGGGTCACTTCAAAGGTTTAATATAAACCTTTGCAGTGACCCATCCATCTAGTCAATATCAAGGTCTTAGTTTTGTAATTTTCGACATTTTTTATTTTTTGACCACATGTTGATTGGCTTGAAGAAGGTCTATCTCATTACTTTTTGATAATTTTTGTTTTTTGAACACATGTTGATTGGCTTGAATGATGGTCTATCCCGTTACTTTATGACATGTTTCCAAAACATGGACCTCGAGGTTAATTCAACTAATAGGACGGAGCACTATATACATTCAACGCAATTACATGTTTTCCAAAAAAAGTGATATGATTTCTGTGAAACTTATAAGTCATGTATGTCAAATTAACCTCTGTGTACTTGTTCTCAAATTAACCGTCGGGCCTATTTGCCACATATCACACACATCTTGTTAAGTTGAACCGCTGATGTTCTCTTCCCTAATCGAAAACAGTTCATTTGAGTGAACGGTATGCCATATATCACTCACACCTTGATTTGGCTGACCGTTTCTGTTGCTTTCCCTAATAGCATACAGTTCATCAAAGCGAATTGTATGCCATATATCGCACGCACGTTGATATGGCTGCCTGTTTATGTTGTTCTATCTAATCGCAAATAGTTCGCCTGGATCAACCGTATGCCAGCATCGCACACGCAAGTAAAATCTGAACCGTGTTTGACTTACCCGCCATCGCAAACGTTTTGCATATCTTTTGATGGTTTTTTACATCACCGTTTACAATTAATGCATCGCACACAAATTCGTCGAAAGGTTCTCTCATTGTAGTGTCGCGTTAGCAGCATCCTGCAGTAGTGTATGTATGCATCGGGCTAGATGTCCGGGCTGGGGGCCAAATGTCCGGCGGCTCACGAAGGCCGAATGTCTAGGGCTGGGGACGAATGCCTAGCCTGGTGCTGCTTGTGGTACTGATGACCTCGGGCCGGTTTTTCAAGGCTGTTGGGCTGGATGTGCGGCTCCTGGAACTCTTCCAGTGCTGTTCTGGTACTTCTGCTAGTATCTTCAGGCCAAATGTCTAGCTGTTGTAGCATTCCAGCAATTCCTTTCGTCGAGCGTCTTTGTTCTTGTCTGTGGTGGCTTGGTCTTCATTCTGAGCATCTTCAAGGGGGTCTTCTTCGTACCTAAGCACACATAGCATCTCTGCTTGAGGTAGTAGCCGTGTCTCATGTGGTTCATATGGAAGTTCATTAAGGAGAGATGTCACCACAGTGCCGATAGCTCTTGCACGTGCTCATGTCATCGATCCATTTGGCACTTGGGGAGGCGAAGGTAGGTCCATGGGGATGACCATAGGATGCTCTGCATCATATTCCCCCAGGAAAGATCCGTCCTCGGATCAAAAACTTCATCACCATGCAAGGGAGATAGATCCTTTACATTGAAGATTCATTCACGTTGTACTTGTCACGCGGGAGGTCCATCTTGTAGACATTGTTATTGTAGCATTCGAGCACCTTTAATGATCCACCAATGCAAGGTCGTAGCTTGGACGTGCATTCATTGGGAAAGCGTTCTTTGCGGAGGTGTAACCACACAAAATCTCCGAGGTTGAACACAATTGGGTGTTTGTTGATGTTGTCCTTGGTAGCGAGGTTGTGCAGTAGGTTCTTGATCATGCAGCGTGTATCTTCATGCACCTTCTGGAGGTAACTTGCTCATGCGCTCACACCCATGTTGGTTCTCTCTTGTAGTGGTAGAGGAAGGATGACCAATGGCGACAATGGGTTTAAGCCGTAGACAACCTCGAAGGGGGACTTGCCGATTGTCGAGTGTTGTGCTTGATTGTAGGCGTACTCGGCAATTGGAAAGCAGTCTTTCTACTCCATGATGTTCTTCTTGATCATGAAGCACAAGTGTGGTATTTGCATGCCCCTTCTCTCTTTATCTCTTTTTTTCTTTGTTTTTTCTTTTTCTCTTTCTCTCTCTCTCTCTCTCTCTCTCTCTCTCTCTTTGTCTGGAGTCTAATCCTGACTTGTGGGGGAATCATAGTCTCCATCATCCTTTCCTCACTGGGGCAATGCTCTAATAATGAATAATGACGATCATCACACTTCTATTTACTTACAACTCAAAAGAAATAAAAATTACAACTCGATACCTAGAACAAAGTATGACTCTACATGAATGCCTCGGGCAGTGTACCAGGATGTGCAATGATCTAGCATAACAATGATATCAAAAATGGACAAGCCATGGAAATATCATGCAAAGCAATATGAAATGAATGCTCAAGTTATCAAAATGGAAGCGGTGGAAGTTGCATGGAAATATATCTCAGAATGGCTATGGAAAGGCTATAATAGGTAGGTATGGCGGTTGTTTTGAGGAATATATAACAAGGCTTATGTGTGATAGAGCGTATCATATCACAGGGTTTGGATGCACCGGCGAAGTTTGCACCGACTGTAGAGGTGAGAAAGGGCAATGCACGGTACCTTAGAGGCTAGCAAATTGCGGAAAGGTAAGAGTGCGTATAATCAATGGACTCACATTAGTCATATATAACTCATATACTTATTGCAAAAGATTATTAGCCCTCGAAGCAAAGTACTACTACGCATCCCCAAGGGGGGTAGATTGGTAGGAAAAGACCATCGCTCGTCCCCGACCGCCACTCATAAGGAAGACAATCAATAATAAATCATGGTCCAACTTCATAGAATAACGAGAGACTATACGTGCATGCTTCGGGAATCACAAACATTAACACCAATATTCTTACTAACCACAACCGTTTACTAGTATGTTGGTGCAACAAACCCCGGGTCTGTTGCCCAGACCGTGCACATGCCTAAAAGAGCCAAATTGCAGCAACCTAGACAAGGCCAAGCACAAGAGACCAGCTCTTTGAGAAATCCAAGTGCAGATCAAGATGACCAAGTCAAGCCAAAGGCAGCAAGACATCACTTAGGGAAACGTCCCTTGCTAGGAAGGCGAGCCTGGTGAGGTAGAGGTGGCCCCAAGAGAAAGTGTAGCGACCAGACCTCAAACAGTCTAGTCTCTGTGCATCAGTGTCATCCCTGGATCGGTAGTGCTGACACGCAGAGTACTTGAGGATTTATAACAGAGTTTCAATCACACACTTATTACAACAAATGTCTCAAAAGAGAACTTATTACAATAAGATGGCTAAAGGCCATCTAAATAAGATAACTGCGGAAGGCTTGGAAGATAAAGTGAGTCCATCAACTCCAACGGCATAGCTGATTGAACGACAACGACCTATGGCACCTTACTCGTCGTCTGAAAAGTCTGCAACATGATATGTTGCAGCCCGAAATGGGCCAGCACATGGAATATGCTGGCAATGTAACACATAGAGTAATGAATAGAATAAATGCTATCACTACATGCATATATGGCTGGTGGAAAGCTCTACGGTTACAGTTTTTTGCATAAAGCCAATTTTCCCCTACAACAAAGGAATAAATTTTGTTTAACTATCATGGTGGTTGTTAAACATTGAGAAGGTTCCTCCAACTCAATCCCAATTAAGCATCATTATTAAACCCAACAAATTAATTTAGAGTGATGAGATCAACATGATAACCAAGAACCAGATACTCAAGATGTCAATAACTGGGGACACGTCTAACCATGATTAGTTTATACACTCTGCAGATGTTTGCGCACGTTTCCCCACAAGACTCAATCTCCTCCGTTGGATTTCTTGCACTACATGATGTTTGAGAAATGGATGACCTAGACACAGTCTTTAAGAAGCATTAACTCTTTACTCTGGGTAGACAGTACCACCTATATCCCCTACATCTACTAGTCTACCACTGAAAGAGGTCACACAACATACTCAACTATGCCAGAGCCCATATTGGCTTGTGGCTGCACACGGAAGTTTCCAGCATTAATAATCTTATGATCCCTTTGAGCCTGGGTGGCGAACTGTGGGATGATCACACGGGTACTCCGGGATATCCTAGGACAATAGTGGATTCTCCAGGTGCCCTGACAACCACTAGGTACTCTAGGGTGCCTCAACCAATCCACCCAGATGTGTATCTAAGTAGCCACCTTAAGTTAACCATTAATTAACAATACTCAAATATGTCATGGATACACTCACCCAATCCACGTCTACGAGCATAGCATAGCAATCCTGAGCATAACGTAGAAGTAATTCCCAAAGGTTTGATAATAAAAGGGAAATAGTTTCTACCTCATCATCTACTTCCCAAACCCACATGTTATTCAGATGCTAACCATGCAATGTTTGAGGGTTGAACTAATGCATGAAAACCGGGTAGTAAAGAGGTATGATCAAAGTGTTACTTGCCTTGCTGATGATCTGCAAAACCTAGAGACTCGTAGTAGCACACTTCGCACTCCGGGTACTCTATCGCAAACAAACAATAACATACATAAGCACTCAACTAAAAGCACGGGTAAAACTCAAATAGGAGATCTAACCAGAAAGTTCAACTCAAGAACTCCGGTTACAGTACCCAAATCTTGTTCAAGTTGGTTAAACAGAAAGAGGGCTTCGAGACGAAGATCTAGGCACTTGTTTCACCTGAATCGGATAAACGAGCGAAAAGATAAACTAAAACGAGGATCAGGGTAGAAATCGCGATCGAAAGTAATCGCGGAAAAAACTAGGAAAATAAAACGCGATGAACAGGCTAACAAACAACATTCGCTGTCTGCAGCTAACTGATGAACAACATTTGTTAAAACGAACGTATGGATGAATGTCCGCTAAATAACTAAACCATAGAAAAACCGAACTGATCTGAAAAAAACTAGATCTAGGGTTTCGAAAAAAACAAAGGTTTTCCAGGAAAAACCGGACGGCGACGGTAGGCGGCTCCGACGGCGAGACGACAGGGTGGCGGCGGCGAACGGCGGCGGAGTCGAGGGCTAGGGCTTGGGGCGGGGTGGGCTGGCGGCTTATTAGGGCCGGCCGAGCGCAGTGTCCGGGTCGGACACGGCCCGTTAAGTCGGTTCAACTTCTTTTTAAATAATCCTGACACGGAAAAACTAATAAAAGAAATACTAAACAGAGTCCAAAAATCCTGAGATAAATTTTCACGGTCATCTAATAATATTGCGGACAAAGTGAACATTTATTTGGGCCTCTAATGCACTTTTGAAAAACGCATTTTTTCCTAATTCAAATAAAATAGCAATAAAACTGCAAATAAAATTCTTATTTGATTTTAATATTTTTCCTCCAATATTTCTTTTATTTGGAGAAGCCATTTTATCCCCTCTCTTTTATTTTCATATTAGAAATATTCGAAGAGAAAAATAATTAAAACCAAATGATCCTCTTTTCAAAATTTAAGACAACTCAAATATGAAAATAACAAAATCCCTAACTCTCTCCGTGGGTCCTTGAGTTGCGTAGAATTTCTAGGATCAACCAGAAATGCAATAAAATATGATATGCAATGATGACCTATGTATAACATTCCAAATTGAAAATTTGGGATGTTACAATAAGCATCAAGACCGTCCCGGCAGGCCTACTGGGCACAACGCAAGCAAACCACCCCGCCAAGGCTCCACCGCTCCACATCACGGTGACACAAGTCGTCGATCAATGCGGTGTCAAGCCGCCAAGTGACTAGGTGGCTATTTTTTGCCACATGGCAGCCACTTCATGCGGAAAACACCTCCAAGTGACACCCATCCAGCGGCGTGTCATGCAGACAGGAGAGAAGGTGGCCGATTAGCCTGTCAAGGATTGCTAGGCAGGCCATGATGTGACACTAAACGGTGCATTTAATGCGCTCTGCCCTGTCTGCACAGTTAGGTGTGATAGCACAGTTCGCTATCAAATCAGTGCATAATGACAGATTTGCCACTGTGGTGACCCTTGATCTATAAAAGGAGGCCCATGGCAACCATAGAAAGGATTTGGACCCCCGTACACTCATACGCGCGTAGCTGCTCTCGCCCCGAAGCAATCCTGCCGGGCAAGAGCACTGTATTTTTGACCATAATCCACCATCAATCCACCAAAGCAGGAGTAGGGTTTTACGCCTCGTGGCGGCCCGAACCTGGGTAAAACTGCCACTATGATCCCTGCCATGCCACGCGACGTTCTCCGCTCTTTGTGCAACATGCTCATTCCCCTGCCGAACCAAAAGGGGCTCATGGCCCCATTGGTGTCCATGGTTTCCCATGATATCTTTGGCACGTCAGGTAGGGTAAGCGCTTGCGCCAACCCGAGAAGCGTACATAGCGCGTCATCTTCATCGTCATTTTCTTCGTCGATGACTCCATCGACCATGGCACCCAAGAAGAAGCCTGGTGCCGCAGCTCACCCATCCACCTCCAAGGCCCCGCCACGCGTGGCCGCGGACGACGCGGGGCTACGGTGATGCACGGGGGTGTGGACGCTGCGGGGAACATGGTTGACGCAGGCGGCATCATCACCACCTTCCCTGCGGCCGAAGCAGGAGCAAGAGGCATTGGGGAAGGATAGCATCAGCATCACCCCAGCGGCAATGCTCCATGAGGTACGAGTGCAGAGGTTATTCCGTCTGCACCCCTCCACCCGGCCGAAGGGCACAACCGCAGTGGTGGTGCTTGTTCTGGGGTGAATCGCAACTCTGCGGCCGCTCCCGCGTGGGTGCGATCGCAGGGCATGCACCC
>NC_041385.1:339341780-339355989 GCF_002162155.2 Triticum dicoccoides
GGAGCCGCTGGTCCTCAAGCGCCCCACCTCATCACCATGTCATCCAAGCGACTGGCTCGCAACGATGAGAGCATGGTGCTGTTGCTACCGGCACCATCAGGAGCCGGGCGACGTTACGATCAACATCATCATCACCCATGCCAAGCACCGCCTCGAAGGCCATGGCGCTAGCCCAACTGCTGTTGAGATTTCCACCGGCAGCCGATCAGATGGACGAGTGGCGAGCCACCATCGAAAGCCTGATTGGTTTCACCGAGGTATCTGACTAGTCTGCCCGTGATGGTAGCACCGCGCCCACTCGAGCCCTTGGTGCTCTATCTGGAAGCAACCCCTCACTCAGCAAGCGCCGCCCTAGTGGCGCTAAGGAAGGAGCTCCCGGTCAAGAAGCCACAGCAGGATGCACAACCAGCAAGTGGAGTACAACACACCCCTGGGGAAGCATCTGAAGTCTCGGCCGGTGCAGCGATCGACATTCCTCCTGAGGCCACGATTGACCCCGTGGCTATCGAGGCTCCGGAGCATGGGCCTCATGAGGCTGAAAGGGACTTGTGCCCTTGTGGAGAACAAGATTCCGCAGAAGCTTCCCCCCTCGTCGAGCACCTCGTCTACTTTGTCAGCACAGTACTGAGGGAGGCCCAATCACGCTACCCCATGCCACCGAAGCTCTTGCTCACACTTCTAGTCACCTCCAGGAAACCTCGCCACTACTTTCAAGGCCACCCCATCAAGGTTGTCTCAGTGTACCCGCTGGAGAGGGTGCTCCGGATCCTGAACGCAGCCAAGCGAGTTGCTGAATGGAAGATTGAGCTTCAAGCATTCAATCGTGAGTTCAGTACCACCAGGGTCATCAAGGGCGCGGCCCTCGCGGACTTCGTGGCTGAGTGGACTGACGCTCCAGACCATGGAGTAAGCAAGAACTGCTCCCTCTTGCCAGGAGATGAAGAGCCGGGCGAATGGATCATGTACTTAGACGGGGCGTTTGCTCGACCAGGCACATGGGCAGGGGCCATCCTTATCTCGCCCACCAAGGACAAGCTTTGCTATGCAGTACAGCTCTGCTTTCAGCGGGCGAGAAGTTCTCCAACAACATCACGGAATTCGAAGGCTTGCTCGCCGAACTCAGGGCCGTGGCCACGCTGGGGGTAAAGCGCCTCACCATCAAGGGAGACTCGTAGCTTCTCATCAATTTCTCCAACAAGGAGTACACGCCTCAGGACAAACACATGGAGGTGTACCTAGAGGAGGTGCGCAAAATGGAGAAGCGGTTCATGGGCGTAGAGCTGCAACATGTGCCGCGCGGGACAAACAAGGAAGCAGACGACATCGCCAAAAGAGCCTCTCGCAGGCTCCCTCAGGAGCCAGGGGTGTTTGAGGAGCGTTTCTTCAAGCCATCTGCGGCTCCGCATGTTACGACCTCAGCACCACCTCAGGAGGACTTGCCACAAGCACTCGAGACAGGCGCTCGAGCCCGCGGTCACCCCTCAGGAGCCCGCTTACTGCTCGCACTCGAGCCTCAGGAGGGGTGCTGGACAGAAGAGTTCAAGGCATACTTGCTTCAAGGGACCCCGTCGGAGAAGGAGGAGGACGCTGAGCGCGTGACCCATCAGGCCACTGCGTACTGTATCCAGGATGGTGAGTTATATCGCAGTTGGCCCAATGACATTTCGTTGCGGTGCATCTCCAAGGAACAGGGGCTTGAGCTGTTAGCGAACATCCATGGTGGGGACTAAGGGCATCACTCCTCGTCCCGCACCCTGGTGGGCAAGGTGTTCTGCAGCGGCTTCTACTGGCCCACCACGCTCAACGATGCTATCGAGCTGGTGCGCTCTTGTGAAGCATGCTAGTTCCATGCCAAGCAGATCCATCAGCCTGCATAGGGCCTCCAGACGATCCTGCTCACGTGGCCGTTTGCGATCTGGGGGCTGGACATCTTGGGGCCATTCCCTTGGGTACCAGGGGGCTACCGATACCTCTATGTCGCCATCGACAAGTTCACCAAGTGGGCGGAGGTAGAATCCATGCGCACCATCTCAGCAGGATCAGCCGTCAAGTTCATCAAGGGAATCGTGAGCCGATTTGGGGTCCCAATCGCATCATCACTGACAATGGCTCATAGTTCACCAGCAATATTTTCAAAACATACTGTCCTAACCTTGGAACGCAGATCTGCTACGCCTCAGTAGTGCACCCACAGAGCAATGAACAGGCTGAGAGGGCCAATGGCAGAAGTCCTGAGGGGCCTCAAGACCTGCACATTCAAGAAGAAGCTCGAGGCCTGCGGCAGGGGCTGGCTCAACGAGCTGCAGTCTGTGTTGTGGTCGATCCGCACAACTGCGACCAAGCCAACAGGAGAAACGCTGTTCTTCCTCATCTACGGAGAAGAAGCGGTTCTCCCTCACGAAGTCAAGCATCACTCCACGCGGGTCCTGGCGTTCGACAAAACGCAGCAGGATGCCATGCAGAGGATGGATCGTGCTGGGGGAGGAACGCCACCGTCAAGCCTCGCTTCGAGCAGCGAGGTACCAGCAGGTGCTGCGGCAGTACCACTGCCGCATCGTCTACTCCAGGATGTTAGAGGTGGGCAATCTCGTCCTGAGGCGGGTGCTCTCCAGGGAGGGTCTGCATAAGCTTTCTCCCATGTGGGAGGGCCCGTTTAGGGTTGCCAGTGTCTCTAGGCCTGGCGCCGCATGCCTGGAGACACAGGACGGGGTCCCCATCCAGAACGCCTGGAACATCCAGCACCTCCGAAAGTTCTACCCCTGAAAAAGCCTCCGACCTATGAAGCAAGGCTCCAGCCTGTGAAGGTCTCCGTTCGTGACATTCTCACGTAATAATGAGTGGGGCTGTACACGCCCCTGAGTCTCCTGAGAGTCGCCCTGGGGCTTCATGGGGCCTCCCTCCGACGTGCTAGTGGCAGAACTTAGCTTGATGCTAGTGAGAAGACTATATTAGGTGCCGGACATGGCTGTTCATTTGCTTTCCGAAGTTGCTTGCAGTTTTCTTAGTAGTCTTTCAATGGATTTGGTATTCTCGAACGCTGGTTCCTCGAGTTGTGGTTTGTCCTATGCTGTTTTGGTAAAAGGACATGAGAGAGGTGGCAGTCACTCGCCACATCTCCTCGCGCTCCTCGCACATGGGGCTAGGTAGGTGTGTGCGCCCAAGGCCTACATTTGCGCACACACACCATGCTGAACCCCGTTGTTTCGGCTTCATCCTCGTGAGGAGCCCTAAATCGAGTCTGCTGGCGCCAGCACCCTTCATGTCCGTGCCCCCCGGGCAGCGAGACGTGGCGCGTTAGGTTCAAACCAACCTATGGCAGGGGGCTCGTGTGAGGGGGAGTAAGTCGCTTGACAAATTTTATCTTCCCTGAAAGGATAGCTCTGCCCTGCCGCGGCTCCTGAGGGCACAAGGTGTATCTCTGGATGACATAGGGCGTACACCCTGGGGGCTCTGTCAAATACCTAAGGTCAGGTGCTCATAAGGCGAAGGACAACTGCACGTACCAAGCTAAGCCTTCCTACCTTAACCCGCTCAAATTGCAAATACTACAACACAACATCAAGACAACAATAATAACATAAAAGGCATAGCAGCAACGGTTCATTACATGCCCTCCCAGGGTACATTCTTCTTTTTTGGATTGCTAGAGAAAGGAAAAGCTAAACAAAGAGGGCCCGAAGGCATGAAAGCTTGGCACCAGCGCCACATCCTCAAGCAGCGCCTCAAGGTAGCCCGGCGCTCCACCAAATCTTCCTCAGGAGATCTGGGGCCACTGGCCTTGAGTCCAAGTTCATTGGCCCCCAGCTTCAAGTCGGGCTCCTCTCCAGCTTCACTGGAGCGCTGCGGCGGGACGAACCACCGGCATCCTCGACACGAGCATGACGATGCGGGGGCCAGTCGTAGACACCACTGCTCGAGCTCTCGTCCAAGGAAGAGCTTCCGTCATGGGAGGAGGAGCGTGCTTCACCAAGGCCAAGCTCGCCGTCGCCACCATCGTCGTTGCTGCTGTCCTCCGGGCAGCACACCACACGGCAGCCGTCCCCCCTGAACACCCTCACATAGAGGGTCGCCAGGCCATCGTACTTGTAGTGGAGGGTGCACCTTCCTCCCAGGCCACGCACGCGAGCGAAGGTCTGCCAGCCACGGGCCAGCACCACACTGCCAGAGGCAGAGACCTCGATGCTAACCCACGAAGTTCTGCTGCAGCACCCGTTAGCCTGCAGCCATAGGCCGGCAAGCCCTGAAGAAGGAAGCTCGCCGGAGAAGAAGCGCGGGAGCCGAAGCGAGGTGCCAGCTGGGCTCTCCGACCACACCACGAACTCGGGGAGCACCTCCAGCGAGGAAAAGCGCGGCCGAGGCGGGCGCACGATCACGGCGCGCCTCCCTTCGTCATGGGGGCTGCTCCGGAGCCGGCGCGGTTGGACGTGCCATCGCGAACGCCTAGAGCAACATTGCCTTTGGGGGGGCGCCCGCGCCACCTGGATGCTGCCGGAGGGACCGCAGGGTACTTGTGAGGACGGCCACGACCCCTTTTGGGAGGAGGAGAGGCTGGCCCCTCCTTGGGGGCTTTCCCCTTCTTGACCGCTGAAAACCTCTTCGGCGATGCCATGGGAGCAAGACAGAGAGGAAAGAAGTAGGCGGGAGCAAGACGAAGGAAAGATGGATGGGGGGCTCTACACCTCCCTCGCATTTATAGCCAAGGGAGGCCAAGCGCCGGCCTCCACGACCCCGCGCCATCATGACCCTCTGCATGCAGCGTCGACCAGTCAAATCGAGCAGTTGCCGAGGCAGCGTGGGGAAACAGAGTCGCCCACGTCCAATCAATCGCCACGGGTCTTCAAGGCCGCAGGTGGCTAAGGCCCGCGGCGCTCCACACTTGCCCTTTGGCTTCTCTTGGAAGCTAAATCTGAGCGCGCCTTGGGCCCGGGGGCTACTGTCGGCGTCCTGGACATTGGGGTATCTAGTCCTGCCTGCCTGCTGTCGGCGTCCTGGACTTGGGGGTATCCAGTCCTACCTGCCTATGGCCCACCATGTGGCTCCATCGATGGCCTAGTATGGCCCAACTTCGACAACAACACAGCAAGACCCTTGCGAGGGGCCAATACTCGTGAGGCGGACAACGCCAAGACCCCAGAAGGAGTTGGCCTCTTCTAGAGGGATCCTGAGGGGCGGAGAGATCTATGCAGCTACCTCATGAGGCTCAGCTGACGTCAGCCATGACGACCAAGGCCAGGCGGGCGCCAGGCGGGCGAGAGTGCAGGTTTCCTCTTTGGTGCAAGGGAGGCAAGCCACAGGCATGGAGTCCCGAGGAATCAACCAAAGGTTTCCATTCTGGTGCAATGAGACAAAGACCGCCAGGACGGCAGGACGGAGGTCATCACCGAGCCCACCGCAGCGTCACGGCCAGGGGCGTTTCGCAGGCGAAGACTACTTTTGTCAGGATAGACTGTACTACTTGTCCCCTTTCAAATCCCGCCGTTGTGGAAACCCTTCCCACGCATATTTTGGGGAGAGGACCAAGGCACTATATATAGAGCTTAGCCACCACCATAGAAAGGGACCGAAAACCAGAGCAAGTAGAGCAACACCCCAGCTCAAGAACACCTCACCTCCTGAGGCTTGTTCATCCTTGTACTAGTTCATCCATAGCCCCTCGAGGCAATCCAGCACACCACAGTGGAGTAGGGTATTACACCACAAGGGTGGCCCAAACTAGTATAAATCTCTGTGTCTCTGTGTCTTTGTGAGCTCTTTGCGCTAGGCTAGGGAGGATCGCGAGTAGGCAGGCTGGGCAGGTTGAGATCTCCACACGCACCCCAGTGTTCGAACCTCTCACGGGTTGCCAGATCCCGAAATCTGACATTTGGCGCGCCAGGTAGGGGTGCGTCAGATCCTCTCTTCCTTCGTTCGACTCGTCTCTACTCCGACATCTCCATGGCCGACGCGCGTAGGGCTCGCGCCGAGCATCGGGCTGCAGTCGCCGCTCGTGTCACTCAGACGGCTCTGGCTGGCGATGGCTACGCTCACCGCCCTCCCTCCCCGGTGGCCAACACCACCACGGGCCCTGCCGGGCACGAGCAGCAAGCTTCATCGCTGCACCCATCGGTGCACCGTGATGGCCGCACCGCTACCCCATACCCGACTCCAGCAGCTTCATCTTCCCACGCGCGCCGCGGCCAGGTGGACGTGTAGGCTACTCTGCACACGGCACGGGAGCTTCTTTTCTACCGTCCCGTGGGTTATCTCTATGAGGAGTGGCTTGAGCGCATCGCTGAGCTCATCAGCGTCGCGCACGGGGGCTCTGACGGGCCAGCTCGCTCGCTGCCTCAGCAACCACCTGCAGTGGGCGACGTCGCGCACGGGGCTCCTCCTCCGCCTCTGGCCCGGGGCTCCATCGTCGAGCCAAGGCGTATGGTGCTACCTCTTGAGCACTGCATTGGTTTTCCCTCGAAGAGGAAAGGGTGATGCAGCAAAGTAGTGTAAGTATTTCCCTCAGTTTTTTAGAACCAAGGTATCAATCCAGTAGGAGGCTCCTCAAAAGTCCCACGCACCTACACAAACAAACAAGAACCTCGCAACCAACGTGATAAAGGGGTTGTCAATCCCTTCACGGTAACTTGCAAAAGTGAGATCTGATAGAGATAATAAGATAAGATAAATATTTTTGGTATTTTTATGATATAGATTGGAACATAAAAGGCGCAAATAAAAGTGGATGGGAAACTTATATGATAAAAGATAGACCCGGGGGCCATAGGTTTCACTAGTGGCTTCTCTCAAGATAGCATAAGTATTATGATGGGTGAACAAATTACTGTCGTAGAAATGTGCATAGTTATGAGAATATCTAGGCATGATCATGTATATAGGCATCACGTCCGTAACTAGTAGGTCGAAACAATTCTGCATCTACTACTATTGCTCCACACATCGACCGACTCCTACCTGCATCTAGAGTATTATGTTCATGAAGAACAGAGTAACACATTAAGAAAGATGACATGATGTAGAGGGATAAACTCATGCAATATGATATGAACCCCATCTTTTTATCCTTGATGGCAACAATACAATACGTGCCTTACTGCGCCTGTTGTCACTGGGAAAGGACACCGCAAGATTGAACCCAAAGCTAAGCACTTCTCCCATTGCAAGAAAGATCATCCTAGTAGGCCAAGCGAAACTGATAATTCAAAGGGACTTGCAACGATAACCAATCACACATAAAAGAATTCAGATAAGATTCAATTATTTCTCATAGATAAACTTGATCATAAACCCACAATTCGTTGGATCTCGACAAACACACTACAAAAGGAGTTACATCGAATAGATCTCCAAGAAGATCGAGGAGAACTTTGTATTGAGATTCAAAGAGAGAGAAGAAGCCATCTAGCTAATAACTATGGACCCAAAAGTCTGTGGTAAACTACTCACAACTCATCGGAGAGGCCTGGGAGATGATGTAGAGGCCCTCCATGGTCGATTCCCCTCTGGCGGAGCACCGGCGAAGGCTCCAAGATGGGATCTCGCGGATACACGCTACAAAAAAATACATTTCCGTGATGATACGTGTTTGTCATAGTAGGTCACTTTTTCTGTCATGCATGTACATCCATGAAGATTTTATGACAGAATCAAGATAGTCATACCTGTGTTGTCGTAGAAGTGTTCCATGACATTACCAAAATTATCATCACGGAAGTGTCCACTTCCATGACGATATATCGCGCGTCACAGAAGTGCTTTCGTCAAGGGTGACCAACACGTGGCATCCACCGTAACGGAACGCCGTTAAGCTATCGGGTCGAGTTTTGGATCCGATAACCCGTTAACAGCCCCGACCAATGGGGATTTTCCACGTGTAAAATCATCATTGGCTGGAGGAAACGCGTGTCGGCTCATCGCTGGGACAGATGTCATCCCTCATTGGACAGAAGGCGCCTATGATACGTCGACACGTGGCACGGCCCAACAGAGCCCATTCCTATGAAAAGGCCGGCCCGTTTGACTTGGTCAAAAGGTGGTGGGCCGGCCCATGGAAAGCCTGTTAACGGCCTCTTCGGATATAGTCCATTTACAGCCTGCTAACCCAAGGCCCGTTAGGCCCTATCCGAATTAGGCCCAGTACTGTCATCTGGGCCATCCAATATGATTCCAGCCTGTTTTCACTTCTGGCCCATGTATGGCCCATGACGTCTTTCGGCCCATATGAGGCCCTATGTAACTCTTGACCTATTAACG
This sequence comes from Triticum dicoccoides, assembly GCF_002162155.2. Lineage (NCBI taxonomy): Eukaryota > Viridiplantae > Streptophyta > Magnoliopsida > Poales > Poaceae > Triticum > Triticum dicoccoides. Next base: position 339,350,025 of record NC_041385.1, read on the forward strand.
GCCCGTGGTGAAACTGGCCCGTAATGAACAATATATCACTTTACACCCATTAACGGCCTATGGTGAAACTGGCCCGTAAAGAACAGTGTATCACTTTATACCCATTAACGGCCCGTTATTCCGTTGGGCCGTTTCCATCCCATGTTATCTTTCGGCCTTCTCAGAGCCCATTTATTCTTGGGCTCATTTCCAGCATTCGTTTACTTACGGCCCATTAATGTCATTTTCTGCTTGTGGGCCAAATTCAGCCCGTGGTTACAGTCGGCCCGTTTGTGGTCCGTTAATATGTTGGGCCATTTTCATAGCGTCATCAAATACGGCATATTAACAATTGCCCGTTATGGTCGGCCCATGAATGGATGATTCCAACTCTAGCCCGTTTACGGCCATAATGCAGTCTATTTGGACCATGTTTGGCCAATCGATCATACGGCCCATATAAGGCCCATTGATGATACGGCCTGTAGAAGGCCCATTTTTTCTACGGCCCGTAGAAGGCCCACTGTTTCTAAGGCCCGTAGAAGGCCCACTGTTTCTATGGCCCATAGAAGGCCCACTATTTCTACAGCCCGAAGGAGGCCCAATGTCACTACATTAAATATTAGCCCATGGTTATTGTGGCCTAGTTTTAAAAAATAGGCTATTGCAGCCACTAGCAAACCGCGGAAAAAGAACTGCACTGACTACAAGCAAACAAATAAACAAGACAACAAGGAAATAAATAAGCAAGCAACTTACTATAGGCTATCATGGCTATTACACATATTACATCCACTGGGCATCAAAGTTCGCCACCAGTGCAAATATAGGGAACACGACAGCATATAAACACCGCAACTAAACAAGTCCAGAACTGAAACCACTTCAGAAGAGCTCAAGAAACAATATCTTGGGTACCCATAATGCTGGCAAGATGCTTAGCAAGCTTATTAACTTTCTCTTGTTTGGCGCTTAAGTCCTCCAGCACTTGCTGTTGCACAAGAAAGTATGCATCTGAATTCCGTAGGGACTTCCTCAGTCCTTCGGCTTCCTGTCGCATAACATCTGATTGATGTCTTTCAACTTGAAGTTGAGACTCAAGAAGCCGAACTAATTCAGGCAACGAGTTCGAAGAGCTGGTGCCAGCAGTGGTAGCCAGTAACTCGAACACTACATCAAGACAGGACTTTGGGGTTGTCTCAGTGTCTTCAATATAGTTTTTATCAGCTTTCTTGGAGACCAACAGGGATGTCTCACTATCTTGAACCTTATCTGCATTACTTCCTTTACCATTGCATAACGGGGTACTCTTCTCCAATATTTTAGCCGCGTTCTAAAAGAGAAACAAACAAACACATCTCAGGTTTACAATGTAGTATATGAAACTCATTTTGGTAAACTAGTTCAGTAGTAAGGTGGACATGATAACAACATGAAACAAACATATATCTATGTAGTATGGTCACTGTATGGTCTATATCATTCTAGTTTATGTTGCCAAATCAAGATAGATACAGTTTGAATCATATCTATTTAAGACAAAGCAGCATAGACAAAATATAAGTGTGGGAAAATACACGGCAATAACCACACTTGTAATGTGCATGGCATGAGAACATAACTGTTTATTCAATTGAAACTGAAATCAACATAGAGCAAGTTACAACAGCAAACAGCCAAACACATTGAAGAAACATGTTTAAAACATACCTGTTGCACCATTGGAGTTCCAATTGCATCCTTCAAATTTGAAATTAGTTGGTATCAGTAAATACAATGATGCAAGAGCAAAGTAGTATGAACCATAGCTACGGAACCTGACCTGAGAACAATTCTTGTTCTGCTTTAAGCGTTGACTTTGGGTTCGGAGTGGTGGTCCTCGTGATTTAGGCACTGAGTTGCCTTACTAACTGCTCGTGTTTGGGTGCTCTGTGGTGGAGACGGTGCTGTGTCAATGGGAACTGGGTGTCTATCTGCTGGGATTGGGGTTAGAAGGGGTGTAGCTGGTTCTCTGTCCAACTGGGTAGGGGTATAATCTTCATGAGTGTGGGTTATGTGTGGTGGGGTTGGTTCTTGGGCAAGTACAACCGTGGTTGTATCTGCATCGACAGGTAGCACGATCTTTTCTGAAGACCGTGTTTTTACTCCCATAGATACTGCCATCACTCCCTCCAATTGAAATGGCTGATAAACAAGAAAAGTAATTGAATGTACAGACATTGTAAGATAGACAGGTGCAATGGATAGTAGGGAAGAAAACAGGGCATGAAATAATTCACATTTATGTTGTCTAAGCAAACATAATAGCATGACATAATTTCACATATATGATGGCTAATTAAATAGGATAGCATGACACAATTTCACATGTATGATGGCTAACTAAACAGGATAGAATGACATACTTCAAAATATGATGACTATGTAAACAGGATGACATGATATAACTATACGATGTGTCTATTGAAGTGTATGGCATGCCATAAATCACAAACATGCCATCGATGGAAACATGATGGCATGATATAATTCACGGATAGAATGACATAATTTAAAATATGATGACTATGTAAACAGGATGAGATGATATAACTATATTATGTCTTTAGAAAATGGGTTGGCATGCCATAATTCAGATACATGCTGTCTATGTAAACATCATGGCATGACATAATTCAAATATATGATTTATATACTAAGGAAGTGAGCAGAGGGCAATCGCATATATGATGTGTCAACTAAGGAGATGGCATTCAATATTTTGTATATGATGTAAAAACTAAGCATTGCAATACAAAATATGCATTATGAGTAATATAACCCTGCCAAGTTTGAGCATACACCTCAGGGGGATAATAGGACTGGTCATCTGCCTCTGAATCCTCCTCTGAAGAGCTATCTGTAACCAGCAAGATATCTGCTTCAGCAGGTAGCATTGTCTGCTCCGAAGACCTTGTTTTCACTCCAGATTTCTGCATCACCAGTTCAAATGGCTGATGCACAGGAAGCAATGAGAAATACAAAAAAAAGGATGGCATGATATAATTCACATATATGATGCTTGCCTAAACAGCATGGCATGGCATAATTCACATACATAATGCCTTGCTACAAGATAACATTGCATAATTATCATATATAATATCTTGCAACAAGATGGCATTGCATAATTCACATATATGCTAATTAGACACTAAACAGGTGGCATTCACACAAAGCATGTCTAAACTAAGCAAATGACATAGCAATGCAAGATACCATACGCACAATATGAGCAACATAACCCTGCCAAGTTAGGGCATGCACCTCGGGGGGGGGGGGAATATGACTGGTCATCTGTCTCTGAATCCTCCTCTGAGGAGCTATCGGTAACCAGCAAGACATGCGCTTCGTCAGATAGCGTTGTCTGCTCTGAAGACCTTGTTTCCACTCCAGATTTTTCCATGACCGTGCCGAATGGCTGATGCACAGGAAGAGTAATTGAAAGTACTAAAATGGTTGACAAATTTAACACGTAATAAAAAAATATGCCATGATATAATTCACATATAAGATGACTGGCTAACCAGGGTGGCATTGCAAAATTCACATATATGATGCCTGGCTAAACAGGATGACATTGCATGATTCACATATACGATAAAGAAACTAAACAGATGGCATTGACACAAAGCATGTCTAAACTAAGCAGATGACATCTTTAATGTATACAGTAAGCAATGCAAGGCACCATATGCATGATATTACCAACATCAGCATGCCAAGTTAGAGCGAAGACCTCATGGGGTAAATAGGAGTGGTCTTCTCCTTCTGAATCCCCCTCGGAACAGTTATCTTCCTCTTGATTACGATCCGAAATGGGTGGAGGGGGGATGCCTTTGCACCCACCATGGAACAACGTCTGCATGAAATTTTATTGCCATGCAAGGCTCGTCTCTTTTGCTCTACATGATCAGTTCCATTGTGTACAATAACTGGCATGCATAGGAATAAAACATAGTGAGATTATGTAAGGAGTGCATGCAAAAATCCAGAGTGATGGTAGCAAACTGTGGATAGACCCAAAACCAATGATAGCAGGTAGATAATAGCTTCAGTTAAAAAATATAGATAATGGCTCCTTTAATGTTTGTTTGCACCCAACATGAAACTCATAGTAGACACCGGAGATTAACGAGATAGTAGACAGATAGTACTGATTGCTGCCCCATTATGTACCCCACAACCATTTAAAAACTCAAGTTTCAGCATTAGTTTGGACCTAACTCGGAGTCTAATAGGTGAACACGACGATAATGTAGCATGTCATCATATTAAGTGAGGCATAACGTAAGCAGACACGGAAGAGTGCGACCTCTCTTGCGGACCCGTGTAGTCCTCAAGGTCATCTGCTCAGTTGATGATGGTAATGCAGTTGTCGTGGCTGCCGGCGGCGGGGAAGAAGATCCGAGGCGACGAAAGATAGTCTGGAGAGAGGATCCCTGCTGTGGTGAACCCTTCCGTCGTTGGAGCAGCTGAGCTGGGGTGGAACACAATGCCGCAGGAGCAGGACAAACCACACAAGGTTTTCTTTGACACATATCTATAACAGAAGTAATTGAGTAAAGGCTTGTTTGAATTTGAAGATTCTAACAATGCAGGGATAGGAAATAGACAGGAATAGGATAGGAATGCACGTGCAAAACAGAGAATTTAAAAACACATGATTTCTGCCAATCTCGGTGTTTGATTCACAACAATTGTTAGATCACAGGATGCAAAAAAGGATGGTGAGATTAAGTCAAACCACAAGAAAATGTACGGTTATAATGCTATTATGCTACTATCTCTTAGTCTTGTGCTTGATGAATAGGAATATGAAAAGGAGGAGAAGTGGAAATTGGAATTCGTACGGTTTTTCTTTCAAGGAGACACTAAAGGAACAAATCCTACAATTTTCCTTTGCTCCATTCCTTTGCACCAAATTCATGAAAAGTAGTACCATAGGAAAATTTCCAATTCCTATGTTTTTCATTCACTTTTCCTTTCAAGCACTGGCGATTCTATTAGGCAGGCTTGAGAAAGGAAAATCCTACACTAAAAAAATGTTTTTGTGCTACTTCTATTACTTTGGACCCAGGCCACTGCCATACTAGCTCAACTCCTAGGCCCATCGACAAATGCACAGCTAAAACGTGCAGAGATAAATAATGATGGCGTTCAAGAGAGTCCATCACGGATAGCTAACTTGCCTGTTACCTCACTGCTTGTCATATAGTAGGATAAAATAATCGTATTTCCCGTTACTACGAGTGCTCAGTGGACTATATATATAACATGTAGAGTAAAAGAGAGATGCAACAAGTGTACAACCTCTTTGGCGAAGCCATTCGATCTCAGCGTGATTGGGTTGGCCGGTGAGGATGCTCCGGGTGACTTGGCTATCGGAGGAGGGGAATAAGATCTTAGGCGTCTGGAGATGGAGCCCGAGTTACTGCTCCGCTGTGATGCAGGGTTTCGTCATTGGAGCAGCTCCGGTGAGTTGTACGACGCTGAGGCTGAAGCAGGACAAGAGAGACAACAAACAACGTTAACCTGAGTGAAATTCTAATAGCATCTCCAATACATGATGTCAAATACATAACCACAAAGTGCTATATGTAAAATACATCAGCCGCTCATCTCTGAACTTATCTGTCGAAACTGAATTTAACAGACGAAACTGAACTTAACTATCGAAACCGAACTTAACTGTCGAAACTGAATTTTGCTGTCGAAACTGAATTTTGCTGTCGAAGAAAAATGCACTAGCAAGGTGAGGCTACACGTCGGCCGACTGACTTTTTCATCTCTGGTCAGTCGATTTTGCAGCCGTTGGATACGAAATCAAGGTCCTGTGGGTCATCTTCAACCTCCACCCCCTGAGCCGCCAGCCACCACCCGCCAAACAGCAGCCCCATGCCGCCTGCCCCAAAAACACTACCCACCGCCGGTCCGCCGCCGCCCC
>NC_041385.1:339356474-339421754 GCF_002162155.2 Triticum dicoccoides
AGTGGGGTACCTCTCTAGCGAGCCCCTCTCCCTGCTGCGGCTGGTTCTTCCTTCACCCCAGCGAGCCCCCCCACCCCCCGAAAATCGACTGACCCAAAAGTTGATTCAGTCGACTGAAGTGTAACTAAATAGGAGCAACATCGCAAGAAAGAGCAAGAGCGAGAGCATCAGCGCGAGCAAGAGCAGACCAGGCAGGGGACTGAGAGCAAGAGCAGAGCAGCAGCGTGAGCGAGATCTAAATTAGCAACAGCTCCTACTGATGTGGACGTCGCTGCCGAGGGAGCGATGCCGTGGAGGAAGTGGCCGGCGACGCTGCCGTGGATGGAGCCATGCCGTGTCGGCTCGAGACCGAGCGCCGGCAGCACCGTGAGATCGAATCAAGAAGAAAATGCGGTGATTAGTGTACAACCTCTTTGGTGGCGCCGATTAGGCCGCAACTTCATCCAAGGAAATGGTGATGATGATGCTCTTCCAGTGGCGCAGGTGAAGACGGTGGTGTGGGAATGGAGGTGGCACGAAAGACGAGGGGAACATCGGGGCAACTCCTTGGAGGTGGAGGACAAGGTGGCTGAACCGGCGGGACGGCGAGATTGACGACGGATCCTCATCCGGTACGGTGGATGAGGGACGTCGAGGTGTTGCTGTGGATGGCGTCGTCGGGGAAGAGGCTCCGGCTGGGTGGCGGACGGAGCAGGGTGTGGGGTTTTGTCGCGGGTTTTTGCGGCCTCGGTGTATGAATGGGTGGGAGGATGGGATGGCAGTGTGGAACCATAGCTTAGGGACGCGCTTGTCCAAAATGTGGGGTAAGTTATGAAAGTACCCCCACCGATTTGAGGCGGTTTTTTCGGTTCAGGGGTACCACGGGCATTTCGCGTGTCAGGATTTCACAGGAGGTGGGAGTTTTCGCGCCCGTTGTAATTTTGGAATAGCAAGGCGCGGCTTGAGATGGAGGGAGTTGTCGGAGCACAACGAGACAATGATATATCTTAAATATTTCGGGCTAACAAGGCGCGGGTTGAAGAGGCGGGAGTTTCGCAGCATGATAGACAGAGACGCTAGCTTGAATCTTCGGCATAACAAGGCGCGGCTTGAAATTTCGGAAGAACAAGCTTAAGGTGTACCCAAAAAAAGAGACAATTTGCACCTCAACACGCACAACACACACACAAACACCATTTAGACTAGAGTAAGGTACACGTGCATTGCACACATGAGATTTGGCAACCAAATTATGAATAAATACCACATTATAGCATGTAAGCTTTGAGTCATATATGCATGATGTAGATGTTCATTAATTCTTATAGTTCATTTCATTCAAAATCATCTAGTTTTTATAATAAAGCTAATCTATTTTAAGATTCATGGAATTGTGTGTTGTAAGACATAAAGTAAAAACAAATAATGGCAAATCATGTAGAAAAACATTTGGGCAATTCTGATACGGAATATTCTAGAACAAATAAGAAGTGCTTGTGTTTTGATGTTTGTGCATTATGCTTAAGTTCAACCATGGAGTCTTCTAGATTATACATGTGGCAAAATCTGGTGGAATCTAGATGATATCCAATGGCCAGTAGTTCTCAAATTTACCATCTTTGGACCATCGGATTCGCCTCATCCAACGACCATCTTTCAAAGTTAAAGTTACCCGCACACAATATAAAAAAATATAAAATATAATATATATATAGGGGTATAGATATAGATATGTGATGCGAAAGCCGCCCGTCATCTCAAATTAGAATAGTGTGTCCATGCACGGATGCGACGTGGCCAAATGATGTCTGCCATCGGTATCTCAAATTCAAATCAGTCTAACCTTGTTCAATGTGTATACATTACAACATGCTCGTTTCCAAACCACACCGCATAGATTTCCATTATATTCATGCATGCTTGGGTTTCAAACATCAGGATCTCTTATTCAAATATTTGAATTCAACTTTACATTGATTATGACCTCACATAGTCTTTTACACCTAATCTTTTACAACCACACCATACTCGATCGATTCGTTATCCTCTGGGTGCTCGACCTTCGACCTATATGCCCACCTCCTCCGCCTGACTGTCGCCTCGGGCGAATCTGTCTGCTCCATCGCCCAGAGGAGATACTCGATGAATTCAGAGGACTGCAGCGTGACTGCCGCCGAGCAGTACATATACATCGCCGCCCTCATCGCTGCCGTCTCGCTCTTTCGGATACATTGCCACATGGCTCGCACCGTCCTCGAAATCTCCCACTCATTGTCAAACCAAGTAAGGATCTCCTTCAACCTGGCTAACTTTGCCTGGTCGCCGCCAGTGATCTGCCTGATTCGCTGCTGCATCCTCTCCATAAATGTCCTTCTGAGTGGTCCGGTGCTAGCTTTGGAAGATGGGAGGAGTGACAGTGGTCTTGCATTAGAGAAGACGGAGAGGCGAGACGGTGGTTTTGGAATGGAGATGATGGAGAGGAGAGGAGGTGGTTTTGCAATGGAGAAGATCAGAAGAGGGAGAGGCGAGATGGTGGTTTTGCAATGCAGATGATGGAGAGGAGAGGAGGTGGTTTTGCAATGGATAAGAGGGAGAGGAGCGCGCGACAGCGCTTTAGGATTGGACGAGAGTGCCGGCGCGCTGTGACTGGATCAAAATCAAATTCAATTTAACCTTCAATTAAGAAAGCAACCCACATTAACTAGTCTCCTTTTATTTTGGGTCATAATTGACCATGATTTTCGCACATAAAATATATGTTATACGTTGCAAAAATAATATAATTTGAAAGTACATTCAGATACGAACCAAACGATACAATTTTTGGTGACATGCATTCACATTTTGCTTGTCAAATACAGTACGTGGTCAAACTTTGACCGAAAATACGCAAAACAACAAAAAAATACTTCCAAGACCAGCGCCGCTCTTCCGCTCTTCTCCTCTTAAACCACCGCCGCTCCTCTCCTGTACCAATCTAAATCCAGCGCCGCTCCTCTCCTCTTCCATTTCAAAACCACCGCCCCTCCTCTACTGTTCCAGTCCAAAACTAGCGTCGCTCCTCTCCCGTTCTAATCCAAAACCAGCACTACTCCTCTCCACTTCCATTCAAAAACCACCGCCGGCGAGTGAAGGTGTTGTGGAGAAGTAGATCGATGGAGGAGTACAACCGATACGTGAGGATCGCAGACGGCGACCCTGTGAAGCTAGCTAGGATGTTGGAGATACACTCTTGGTTTGACAACAAGGACCAACTAGCGGCGACGGCGACATCCACGGCCAAATATCTAGAACAGAGCGAAAAGGCGGTGATACTCCAAGAGGGAGTCGCGCCGGAGTACATAGAGCTGCTCCTCCGAGCCATGGAGCAAACAGATTCAGCAAATCCAATTGTGAGGGAGCGGTGGTGGGAGTATCGATCCCATATGGAGTATTCACTAGAGATTGAAGGATCGAGCATCTATAGGGTGCCGATTTGAGGGTGTCCTGCCAGAGCGAGCCGGTGGAGTCTTTGTCGATCGAGCCCAACTACAAGGGGAGAAAAGCAGTTGGCGTGACGACGCTTCCCCGCCATCCTCTCCCTCGTCGTTCACATCATCTCACGGGGCGGCTGTCTGCCTCCAAGGAATAGGAGGGGACTGCCCCCCCCCCCAGCCCAATAGTCGGGCAGGTTGTGAATTGTTAGGAGGAGCTTAGGGTTGTCAGTATTTGCAGGTTGTGAATTGTGTTTTGTGTTGTGTATTTTGAGAGTACTTTGAGATATGAATGTCTTTTGAATTTCAGATTTGCAGCATTGAGCATAAAAAGTATTTTATGAATTCTAGAGATCTATTTTTAGCACTTAAAAATGTATTTTCATAGGAGTATAAAAGTGCAGACAATGTGATTCTCAGAGAAGAAACTGCAAGTTTTAGTTTCAGATAAGAAACTGCAAGTTCAGTTTCAGATAAGAAACTGCATCTTTCAGAGGCAGAGCATTTATATTAACACGGCCTTTTCAAACAAGGTTAACATCATGTTGTAAGTTTTATTCATGGTCGAAAATGGAACTACCAGCCAGTTAACATCATGCTGATCAACATTCATGCATAGCACATCTTCATATGATGCACAGTCAAAATGCCCACACAATGTCGTGTGTGCGAAACACAGAGAAAGCGAGGGACAAAGTTTTGGCAAGTGTTGGACATGGTGTGCGTAGATGACAATGGGGACCCACATGTCAATAAAGGCAGAGGCAAAAAAATTGGAGATATTTTCCCTGCACAGGTGTGAGGTGGAATCGAACCCGGGCGGAACAGCTGGCGGGTAGTGTCACTTGGCCACTAGGCTAGTTAAGTAGTTTCATTAATAATAAGGCATTTCCTCAGGTGGTCGGATCCCCTCCTGCGCCTTTGTGCGCTCGCCGCGACGCCGCTGTCTGCCATTGTGAACATGCTGAACAAATGAGAGGAATCTGGAAAGGACTGTACGTGGAGAGGCAGACAGTGGGGACCCACCAGGTCTATGGCCGTACGCAAGCAAATGCCTCATCAAAAAAATGCTTCCTCCTAATGCTATACTGAAATTGGGGCCCACGGATTTGTCAACATAGTTACATTTTTTAGGTGCTTTAACATAGTTACTATCGGAGATAAATTCACAACGAAGCCGGGGAGCTGGCAGGTATCATTCATTATCACCGGGCCAGGAAGTATCAGCTGGGTTTTGGGCTGCCCCGTCTAGGCTTTCATTTTTAACATGCGCAGCTCACGACCTCGGATGGGAGGTCCATAGGCCTGTTTGTATTTTCTTGAGGGCCGTCATGTATCGACTGGTCTATGGACCTCCCATCCGAGGTTTTATTTTTCCTGAATATCGGCAGCCCAATTTATGTATTTTTTTTGAAGAAAACGCAGAGCTCTGTTCTATTTTTCTATATAAGAATAGGAACGCCAGGTCCAACTTATGTTTCCCTTCTAACTATATTATATATATTTAAATTATTTTATATGTTATTATATACTCCCTCCATTCCTAAATATAGGGTGTATATTTTTTGGCACGGAAATTAACGAATGCACATGGAGGCAAAATTTCACAAGTTTTGGGTGAGATTACACCTAACTAATTGCCATGAGAAAATAGAGGAGCTTGCCTAGTATAAGAAAATTTAATAAAATCCCTAAAAACATTATCTAGACGAGTGGTGCAAAGCAATACACCTTATATTTCGGATTTTTTTCTCAAAAATCTATACACCTTACATTAAGGAACGGAGGGAGTATTGTTTTTATTGTCATCATATATTTAACAGATACTTACATATGTAAGAAAACAATATCCCACATCTTATTAACTTATAAAAATAATTTCTTAAAAATAAAATCCTGGATTGTTTTGGCACGAAAATCCTAGTGATTGTGTACTAAAGCTTGGTAAGATTTAGGGACGAATGTAATAATATCACTTATTATTTAAATATATTTATAACAAAATGCTCAGCCCCTTTTTATTTTTTGATAGCATTGCTAGCCCAACCCAACATTATAATTAGAATCAACCCAGCAGAATCGTGTATTTCGAGATGGTGCAAATGGCCTGTAATTTTTTAGGAAATAAAATAAATGGGCCGCATGGACGCTACATTATTTGTTCACCCAGCCCAGCTAATGGCTGTAATTCAAAAAAAAGATCAAATTGACTGTAAATTATATCGCACAAAAAAGACTGTAAATTCTGTAAAAATGAGTTGAATACGAGCCACATTTTTGGAGGCTGAAATGTGGGCCAATAGGTCGAAGCCAACGTAAGTCGTTGTCAATTTAGTCAACAAATGATTCTGACATGTTAGTCGTTGGATTTACATAAAACGACCGACATCCATCTTCAATCTCTCATCTTCTTCCTCCAGCTCCGCCGGGACCACCTCCCGCCTTCTGCTGCTAGCAGCTCTACTTAGCACGCTTCGCTATGAAGTTCTACTCCACTATTGGCCAGGACATCCCTCCACCCCTCCACACCTCCTGTTCTTCTCCACCGACTGCCGAACCACACCGCACTAGAACCAGTTAACCCTCGTACACCTCTCCGTATGTGACTCTACTCCCGCGTCTTCCCATCTCCGGCTCGTTGCTGTCCGGGGCCTCGCCATCGTCCACCACCTTGGATGCGCTCGGGGCGGCATGGTCAACGTGGTCCACGAACGACACCATCGGAAGTAGACTGTGCGTGGAGAGGCTGACAGCTGGGTCCATGGCCGCACACAAGGAAATGCCTCCTTATTACGCGCAAAATAATGATGCTCCACCTGACATCTGGGACCCATCGGAAGGGCCTCTATATTTCGCGAAAAAATGTGCCCCCCGCTGATGAGTCGGACCCACCAGCTATCTTCGCACACATAGAAGTGCCTCCTTATTACGCACAAAAAAATGAATACTTCCCCTGCCAGCTGGAACCCAGCATAGTGGGAGGCTGACTTGTGGGCCTACCAAGTTGACGGGGATGGAGGGCTTTGTCAACTTAGTCAATATGAACGATTCTAGCTCATGTTACCGTACGATGTTCATCCAACGGCCGTAGTGCTTCTTCAACCTCTGGTCTTCTTGCTCCAGCCGCCCAAACTAGCGCCGGTCGTGCTGCGTGCTCCTGCCTCCCGTGGCCGGCTGTGATGCCGCAGAGGCCTCACCGCCCCCTACTACTACCACCTCCTGGCCAGGCGACACCTCTACTCACACACACCCCCTGTTATTCTGCCGCGACAACAGCCTCACACCGCAGCCGAACTAGTGAACCCTCGTACTCCTCTTCGTGTGGGAATGGACTCCAGCGTCTTCCCCGGATCCGCGTCGTCCCCTTCCTAGGCCTCGCCGTCGTCCACCGCCGTGGTGCTCTCGGCGCAGCGCGGTCAATGTGGTCAATAGCCGAATTTCATTGGAAGAGTACTGTACGTGGAGTGGCTAACAGCTGGGTCCACGGCAGCCGCAAGGAAGTGCCTCCTTATTATGCGGAAAATAATGATTCCTCCACCTGACAGTAGGGACCCACCGGACGGGCCACCGTATTTCACGAAAAAAACTTTTCCCCCCTGACTGCTGGGACCTACCAGCTACATCTTCGCACGCAAGGAAGTGCGTCCATATTAGGGGCAAAAAAATATGATTCACCCCCTGACTACTGGGACCCACCAGCTACATCTTCGCATGCAAGGAATTGCATCCGAAAAAAAAAATTCGCCCCCCTGACTGCTGGGACCCACCAGCTACATCTTCGCACGCAAGGAATTGCCTGACAGTCGGGACCCACCTGGTCGAAGCGTATGTAGCGTTGTCATTATGGTCGCGAATGTGTACGTACATACTAGTCGATGTAGAGTGCTACGTCTTGAGCTTGCGTTGGTTTTCCTCGAAGAGGAGAGGGTGATGCAGCAATAGTAGCGTAAGTATTTCCCTCGGTTTTTGAGAACCAAGGTATCAATCTAGTAGGAGGCTCCTCAAAAGTCCCACGCACCTACACAAACAAACTGAGAACTCGCAACCAACGCCAATAAAGGGGTTGTCAATCCCTTCACGGCCACTTGCGAAAGTGAGATCTAATAAAGATAGTATGATAAGATAAATATATTTTTGGTATTTTATAATATAGATGCAAAAAGTAAAGATGCAAATAAAGGTAGATTGGAAGCAAATATGATAAGAGATAGACCCGGGGGGCATAGGTTTCACTAGTCTTCTCTCGATAAGAGATTATCTAGGCATGATCATGTATATAGGCATCACGTCTGTAACAAGTAGACCGACTCCTGCCTGCATCTACTACTATTACTCCACACATCGTCCGCTATCCAGCATGCATCTAGAGTATTAAGTTCATAAGAACAGAGTAACACATTAAGCAAGATGACATGAAGTAGAGGGATAAACTCAAGCAATATGATATAAACCCCATCTTGTTATCCTCGATTGCAATAATACAATACGTGCCTTGCAACCCTTTCTGTCACTGGGTAAGGACACCGCAAGATTGAACCCAAAGCTAAGCACTTCTTCCATGGCAAGAAAGATCAATCTAGTAGGCCAAACCAAACTGATAATTCGAAGAGACTTGCAAAGATAACTCAATCACACATAAAAGAATTCAGAGAAGATTCAAATATTATTCATAGATAAACTTGATCATAAACCCACAATTCATCGGATCTCGACAAACACACATCAAAAAGAGTTTACATCGAATAGATCTCCACAAGAGAGGGGGAGAACATTGTATTGAGATCCAAAAAGAGAGAAGAAGCCATCTAGATAATAACTATGGACCCATAGGTGTGTGGTAAACTACTCACAACTCATCGGGCGGCATGGATGTTAATGTAGAAGCCCTACATGGTCGATTCCCCCTCCGACAGAGTGCCGGCGAAGGCTCCAAGATGAGATCTCGCGGATACAGAAGGTTACGGTGGTGGAAATTGTGTTTCGTCTGCTCCCTGGATGTTTTCGGGGTACGTAGGCTTATATAGGAGGAAGAAGTACGTTGCTGGCCGCCCGAGGGGCCCACGAGACAGGGGGCGCGCCCTATAGGGGGGTGCGCCCTCCTATCTCGAGGGAGCCTCGGCTGCTTCTTGACTTGCACTCCAAGTCCTCTGGATCACGTTCATTCCAAAAATCACGCTCCTGAAGGTTTCATTATGTTTGGACCCCGTTAGATATTCCTTTTCTTCGAAATACTGAAATAGGCAAAAAAAAAACAGCAATATGGGTTGGGCCTCCGGTTAGTAGGTTAGTCCCAAAAATTATATAAATGTGTAAAATAAAGCCCATAAACATCCAAAAGGGGTAATATAATAGCATGGAACAATCAAAAATTATAGATACGTTGAAGATGTATCATAGAGGCGCACACGTGTCGTAGTAGAGGCGCTCACGTGTCGTAGTAGAGGCGCGCACGTAGCATGTACACGTACGTACAACGGCCAGGGTGGAAGAAAGAAAATACGGCCACGTACGTACATACGGGCGGGGTCTTGAACGCCTACTCGCGCATACGTATGGCCAGGGCTCGTGTACATGGCTGGGTCGGAACGGAGAAATAGCATCGTCGTCGTGTTCATGGGGAGGCAACGGAATGCGTCGTGTTCATGGGGAGGCAATGAAATGCGTCGTGTTCATCGGGAGGCAACGGAACGCGTGGGAGCCAACCGGCTTGGACAGAAAAGGCGATGGAAACGAGGCCTGGCGTACCGCAGAACGGAGGAAACGACCTTGTGTTCGAACGGCCATGTTTGAAACGGGATCCTGTTCATCGGGAGTGCTCTGGCGTACCGCAAAACGGAGGAAACGGACCTCCTATGGTTGAAACGGGGGTCCTGTTGATCAGGAGGGGTGTGGCGTACCGCAAAACGGACGAAACGGACTTGTGTTGGAGCGATACGGTCGAAACAGGGGTCCTGTTCATCGGGAGGGGTGTGGCGTACCGCAAAACCGAACTCCACGGGATACTGTTCATCTCCACCGTCGACCTCCTCCAGCCTCCACGGGCTACCGTCGACCTCCTCCAGCCTCCAAGGGCTCCTGTTCATCCAGCCTCCACCGCACGCTACTTCACCAGCTACTGTTCAACCACCCCTCCACAGGCACCCCTCCACCGTCTAATGTTCATCCAGCCCTCCACGTGGTCGTCCTGTTCATCCAGCCCTCCACACCACGGGGTCCTGTTCATCCAGAGGCAACGCCACCGCTCACTGTTCATCCACCCCCACCCCCCTTCTCGGATTTTGGGTTCCGGCAGACCCTTGAGGTTCGAACTCTGGGGTGCGCACGAAGATCTTTCCCCTACCAACTCACGTCCCGAAGCCTCGCAAAGAATATAGGCTAGAAAGAAGAACACACAAGGGACAGGAGGTTTATACTGGTTCAGGCCACCATTGTGGTGTAATACCCTACTCCAGTGTGTGGTGTTGTGGATTGCCTCAGGGGCTGATGATGAACAATACAAAGGGAGAACGACCTCGTGAGGGGCTGTTCTTGAGCTGGTGCGATGAACCGCTTGGGTGAGTTCAGTCGCCTCCCTCTAGTCTATGCGCAATCTAGATCCGATCCCCCCCACCAACTGTGGTGGCTAGTCCTATTTATATAGGGAGGCCCTGGGCCTCTTCCCAAATAATGAGTGGGAAGGGCGCCAACAATTGGCCATTTTGATGGGGAACATCTAGTACACTTACCCTGACTAAAGTTGGTCTTCGGCTGCCAAAGACTCTGGCGGTGATGCCGTCCTGGGCTCCACGATGACTTCCATCCTGCCGTTCTGCTGGTCTTGGTCTTGTTGCACCGAAATGGTAACCTTTGCCTGATGCCTTCGCCTCTGCTTGCCCCCTTTTCACCAAAGGGGAAGCAAGGACACCGCACCGGCCGGCGCCCGCCTGGCGCCTGCCTGTTCTCGATCATCATGGCTTGCATCATGGGCTCCTCACGAGGTGCCCTGCCTTGATATCTCCGCCTCCTCGTGAGCCTGCCTGATGAGGCTGCTCCTGAGGAAGCTTCCTATCGTCCGCCCCGCGAGGCTCGGCCCCTCACGAGGGTCTTGAGCTTGAGCTGATGAAGCTAGGCTGTACTGGGCCCCCACTTGAGCCACGCCGCAGGCCGTAGGCAGGCAAGTCTGGGGACCCCCGTTCCCAGAATGCCGACAGTAGCCCCCGGGCCCAAGGCGCGCCCGGACTTGGCTTAGCAGAGAAGCAAAGGGGCAAGTGCGAAGCGCCACGGGCCCCAATAGCCTGCGGCCTTGGGCACCGCGTGGCAATTGATTGGACGTGGGCGTCTCCGCTTCCCCACAACGCCTCGGCAACCGCACAACTTGACAAGTCCCTACATGCAAAAATGGGTCACGATTACGTGCGATCATGGAGGCCGACGGTTGGCCTCCTCCGGCTATAAGTACGATACGGCACGAGCCCTTCCGGTTCATTCCTCCCTGCTACTTCCTTTCTTCTTCTTCCTCAACCTTGCTCCACATTACGCCAATGGCACCAATCCGCCGGTTTTCTGCAGAAGAGAAGGGAAAGGCCCCCCAAGAGGGTCCCGACCCGCTTCCGCCGAAGAAGCTGCCAGTCCTCTGCCGCAGAGACGAGGGTGCTCGGCAGGAGGCGTCGAGGCCCTGGTACGAGCGGCCTCCCCCTGGGTTTCCGCTGCCCTTGTACGCCCGCATCGAGGGCCCTGGCGAAGAAGACGTCGGGCGACACCGACGGTGCCGCCGTCGACGCAGGCGGGTTACGGCGGTGCGCGTCGTTCCCCCTGGAGTCCATGTCGAAGGCTCTTCTCGCGAGCTTGTGCTTCACGCCGCCATGCCTCCTCAATCTTGGATTCGCCTTCCTCCCTCCTTTGCATTCGAGATTCCACCGAGGGGGCCTCAGGAGCTCTGGCTACAGCACGCCGACTGCAACACCCACGTGACCGAGGCGAAGGTCGAGGTTGTCGCCCCGGGCAAGGTCTTCCTGACCCGCGGGTAGGGCGAGATCGCCCGGGTCTGCCGGATGGGGGCACCCTCGTAATACATCTCGAATACGATGGCGCCTCCTTGTTGTTCTTCAAGGTCTTCGACATGGAAGGATGCCGGCTGGAATGCTGCCCCAGGAAGGCGGCCAGGTCATCGGAGTGGCGAGAACTAGGCCTGCCAACCACTTCCCTAGCAGCTCCTCAGGCAGCAGCGGAGGAGCCGTAGGGTCCAGCAACTCCGCCAAGCTCCACGCGACTCCGGAGACAAGTGACGACAACTATGAGCCTACGAGCTCGCGTCGTGCCCGAAGCAGGGCAGGTGCATCAGGCTTTCGGCGCTGCTGATCTGGATGGGGTTGGCGCCGGCGCCCAATGACCCACTATTGATGATGGCGTATCCTGCGGAGGCGTGCATAGTTATCGCTCCTTAGCACGTTTTGTTCCCTGCGAGGAATCGAAATGACACCCCATGGGGGCATGTAAGGCGGCTGCCATGCCTTTTATGAATAGTACATCCTTGTCATGAAACGATGCAGAAGGTGCGTTCTACCCCGGCTCAGTTCCCCCTTTCTTTCCTCACGAGGGCTTGGTGCTCTGCGCCGACAGGTCCCAGTCCCTAGGAAAGCTTCAGCCGTCGCTGGTATGCCAGGTCGCGATGCCGTGGTCAAGGCCAGGTGGTGAGCGGCCCAAGGTCCAGTTAGAGCCCCTGAGTCGCGATGCTCAGGAGGTCCCCTTTGGCGCTCAAGTAGCTTTCGTTGGGCAAGAAAGGCAGGCAACATTGCCGTGCCAGAGCCGCAGTATGCGAGGGTTTAGCGCTGAGTCGATTCAGTCTTGCGTGACTTATCTTGTAGGTTTGGAGTGGTTTTTCGGCGAAGTGCCGGGCCTGCGTGGCGGCTGCTGAGGTGTTGCTGGGTTAGGTCCCTGTGAGCTTCTTCCCTATCCCCCGCACTTTCCTTCATGCTCTACGTCCTCAGGTCCCGGCCCTCGAGCGAGCTCAGCCGCCGCTGGTATGACAGGTCGCGATGCCGTGGGTCAAGGCCAGGGAGTGAGGGCTGGAGAGCCAGTAAGAGCCCATGAGTCGCGATGCTCAGGCGCCCCCCTTTTAACGCGCAAGCGGATCAGGCCAGAGAGAGGGAGAGAGAGATCGCAACGCCCCCCCCCCCACGTTATTCCTTGAGCGGATCCTGCACACCAATCACAAGGGGAAACAAGGTATGTCGTTACAGTTGCCAGCCAACCATTGGTCGCTCCGTGGGAGTGATTGGGGAACTGAGGGCCTGGTGAGGTGGCGCCTTGCGGGGCTGCCGTGACCAGAGCTCGGCCGCTCAGATTTATCGGTATTGCAGGGACGGACCCGTACACAAGTGCCATGCCAGAGCGAGCGGCTCCAAAGGTAGGTGTCAAACGAGCATGCGATTAAGTCAAGCAGGTTAATCATGAAGGAGCAAATCCATTTAGATAGATGCCGAAAAAGCAAATGCCACTGGGTCAGGCCCGAGTAGCTTGGGGAAAATACAGCCCGAGGGGCGCCCCCAACAAGGTAAGCAGAGAACATGGGCAAAGCGGAAACATGCCGCAGGGACGGACCCACACGACCTGGGAATGATGCAGCCCTAAGGGCACTCCCAGCTGAAAATGGAACTTTGAAAGATGTCACGTGATACCATTGGAGATGAAAGGATGCTGAAGTAGCGGATGACGCGCAGTGAAGAAGCTGATCCTCACGAGCTCCTGGGACCAGGAGCCTCGAAAGGCTCCGGGTGTCGGATTTAGGGTTCCAGTAGACCCTTGAGGTTCGAACACTGGGGTGCGCGCAGAGGTCTCGCCTTCTACCTACTTGTTCTGCGCCGAATCGCTAGGATCTAAACTACGAGAAGAACAACACAAGGGACACATGGTTTATACTGGTTCATGCCATCATTGTGGTGTAATACCCTACTCCAGTGTGTGGTGTGGTGGATTGCCTCTTGGGCTGATGATGAACAATACAAGGAAGAACAGCCTCGCGAGGGTCTGTTCTTGTGGTGGTGTGGTCCCTTTGCAGGGGTTGATTCTAGATGCCTATCTTATCTCTAGATTCCTGTCTAGATGCCTCTACCTTGTGGGTGGCTAGTCCTATTTATAGGCAAAGGCCCTGGGCCTCTTCCCAAAAATTGAGCGGGAAGGGCGCCAACAATCGGCCAATTTGAAGGGGAACATCTAGTGCACTTATCCTGATTAAAGTTGGTCCTCGCCTGTCAAAGGCTCTGGTGGTGACGCCGGCTTGGGCTCCACGGTGACCTCCATCCTGCCGTTGGACTGGTCTTGGTCTTGTTGCACCGAAATGGACGCCTTTGCTTGATGCTCCCACCTGCGCTTGCTCCCCTTGCACCAAAGAGGAAAGAACGACACTGCGCGTGCTGGCGCCTGGCAGGCGCCCTTGGTCATCATGGCTTGCGTCATGGGCACCTCGCGAGGTACCCCGCCTTGAACTCTCCGCCTCCTCATGAGCCAGCGAGGGTCTTGAGCTTTCTCCTTGTCGTCCGCCCCGCGAGGCTTGGCCCCTCGCGAGGGTCTTGAGCTTGCTTTGATGAAGATGGGTCGTGCTGGGCCCCCTTTGAGCCACGCCGCAGGCCGCAGGCAGGCAAGTCTGGGGACCCCCGTTCCCAGAACGCCGACAGTAGCCCCTGGGCCCAAGACGCGCCCGGACTTGGCCGAGCAGAGAA
Source organism: Triticum dicoccoides (assembly GCF_002162155.2). NCBI lineage: Eukaryota > Viridiplantae > Streptophyta > Magnoliopsida > Poales > Poaceae > Triticum > Triticum dicoccoides. The sequence continues at coordinate 339,370,624 of NC_041385.1, forward strand.
GCGAAAGGGCAAGTGCGAAGCGTCACGGGCCCTAACAGCCTGCGGCCTTGGGCGCCGCGTGGCAGTCGATTGGACGTGGGCGCCTCCACTTCCCCACGACGCCTCGGCAACCGCATGGATTCGACAAGTCCCTACATGCGAAACGAGTCATAATTACATGTGGTCACAGAGGCCGACAGTTGGCCTCCTCTGGCTTTAAGTACGGCACGCCGCGTGCCCTTCCTGTTCATCCCCTCTTGCTTCTCCTTCTTCCTCATGGCCCCGCCAAGGAGGCTCTCGGCCGCAGAGAAGGGAAAAGCTCGCCAGGCCGAACCTGTCTCTCCCCTGCCAAAGCGCGGTCGCGGCCGCCCTCGCAAGCACCCCGTGGCCTCCATGGCGGTTCCCCGCGTCAGCGGAGGTGACTTCCCGCGTGGTGCTGGGCGGCCGGCCGCGGCCGGGGGGTGCGTTTCGGGCGTGCGGCCCCCGAGACCGCGCTCTCGCACTGTGGAGGTGCTGCCGGAGTTTGTTGTGTGGGCAGCGGAGTCGGCCAGCGCCCGGCTTCAGCTCCCTCGCTTCCTCTTAGGTGAGCTCCCGGTTGGCGCCCCGGGCGGCCTCTGGCTCCAGGCAGACGGCTGCTGCAGCCGGGCCTCGTGGGCTTCGCTGGAGGTCTTCGCGTCCGGGAGCCTGGCCCTGACCCACGGCTGGCAGACGTTTGCCCGTGCGCGAGGCCTGAGCCGCCGGTGCACCCTGCACTTCAAGTTCGACGGGGATGCCACCCTCTATGTGAGGGTGTTTGGGGAAGATGGTCGCCGCGCTGGGTGCTGCCCTGAAGACGACGGCCACGGCCGGGGACCCAGCCCCGGCGAGGATGGAGAGGGCAGTGAGCGCCTGGCCGGTGGCGCCCAGGATTCCTCAAGCTTCACCGGTTCCTCTTCGAGTAGCGACTCTTCTAGCAGTGGCCACGGTCTACCTCCGCACCGTCGTGCCCGCTTGGAGGGCGGTAGTGAGTCCGCCCGCCGTCGCCCCCTGGTGAAGCGCGAGAGGGAGTCCGCTTGAGCTCCGGAGGCAGCTCGGGCCCCGGCGCCTGGCGAGCTTTGCCTGATTTGTTCCTTCCTCTCCCTTTTTCCTGCGCAAAAAGACAGCTATGTGTGGACCCCGTGGGGGCGTGTTTGTGTTATCGTTGTCAGTCGTCGTAATGTTTCCATTATTCTGGTATTGTTCCTTCGTGTTGAACGCCTGCATGTAGGTAATCCCCAGCCTTGGCCATGGGCGCCCGACCCAGGTCCTGTATTCGTGCCGCGGTGCCCGTGAGGCATGGACTGGAGGGATGCTCCTGTAGTGGACCCGGGTCCTGAGGTCTTGACCGAAAGGATCGAAACACTCGCGAGGGCGCCAAGGCCGTCCCCTCGCGAGACCTCGCGCAAGAGAAATCGGGGCCGGAGGGCGAAGAAACCGAAGAGCCAAAGGACAAAAGACAGTGACAGTTTCAATAAAACCTCAAATGAGAATGAACTAGCCAACTGCAGAAAGAAAATGGAAGAAGCCGCGTCCGGCACCTAGTCTAGTCTTCGACGTCTTGTCACCAGCGCGGAGCGAAGTGCTGTCACTGGGCGTGGGAGGGAGCCCCAGGGCCTGAGGCCGGCGCTCCTAAGACTCCGGGGCGTGTACATCCCCAACTCATTATTACGTGAGAGTGTCACGGGCGGCGAGCTTCACAGGTGTTGGCCTTCTTCACAGGCTCCGGGCCTTTCTTCAGGGAAGCAAGCTTCACGGGCATTGGCCCTCTTCACAGGCTCCGGGCCTTTCCCAAAACGCGATAGCTTCACAGGCGTTCGCCTTCTTCACAGGCTCCGAGCCTTTTCCAAAAAGATGGTCTTCACAGGCATTCGCCTTCTTCACAGGCTCCGGGCCTTTTCCAAAAAGATGGTCTTCACAGGCATTCGTCTTCTTTACAGGCTCCGGGCCTTTTCCCAGAAGATGGTCTTCACAGGCATTCGCCTTCTTCACAGGCATTCGCCTTCTTCACAAGCTCCGGGCCTTTTCCAAAAAGATGGTCTTCACAGGCATTCGCCTTCTTAACAGGCTCCGGGCCTTTTCCAAAAAGATGGTCTTCACAGGCATTCACCTTCTTCACAGGCTCTGGGCCTTTTCAGGGGTAAAACCACCGGAGGTGCTGGATGTTCCACGCATTCTCGACTGGCACCCCTCCAGAGTCTCCAAGCGCGCGGAGCCGGGCCTGGAAACATGAACAACCTTGAACGGGCCCTCCCACATGGGAGAGAGCTTATGAAGCCCCTCCCTGGAGAGAACCCGCCTGAGCACGAGGTCCCCTACCTTGAGTGTCCTGGGGCGGATGTTGCGGCAGTGGTATCATCGCAGTGCTTGTTGATATCTCGCCGCTCGCAGCGCGGCTTCTCGGCGACGCCCCTCCCCCAGCACGAGGTCCATCGCCCACATGGCGTCCTGCTGCGCTTCGTCGAACGCCAGGACCCATGCGGACTGACATCTGACCTCGTGAGGGAGGACCGCTTCGGCTCCATAGACCAAGATGAAAGGGGTCTCTCCAGTCGGCTTGGTTGCGGTCGTGCGGATGGACCACAACACGGATTGGAGCTCGTCGTACCAACCTCTGCCACAAGCCTCCATCTTCTTCTTGAATGTTCTGGTCTTGAGGCCCCTCAGGACCTCTGCGTTGGCCCGCTCGGCCTGGCCGTTGCTTCGGGGGTGCGCCACTGAAGCGTAGCATATCTGCGTTCCAAGGTTAGCATAGTATGTTTTGAAGAGGTTGCTGGTGAACTGCGAACCGTTGTCGGTGATGATGCGGTTCGGCACCCCGAACCGGCTCATGATGCCCTTGATGAACTTGACCGCTGAACCCGCGGGGATGGTGCGGACGGCTTCCACCTCGGCCCACTTGGTGAATTTGTCCACGACGACGTAGAGGTAGCGATAGCCCCCTGGTGCCCGGGGAAACGGGCCCAGGATATCAAGCCCCCAGACTGCAAATGGCCACATGAGGGGTATGGTCTGCAGACCCCCCGCCGGCTGATGGATCTGCTTTGCATGGAATTGACAGGCTTCGCAGGCCTTTACCAGTTCGACGGTGTCATTGAGAGCGGTAGGCCAATAGAAACTGCTTCGGAATGCCTTGCCCACAAGGGTTCACGATGACGAGTGGTGCCCGCAGTCTCCACCATGTATGTCCGCCAACAGCTCTTTCCCTTGTTCCCTGGAGATGCAGCGTAGGGATACATCATTTGGTCGCTTCCGGTAGAGTTCCCCATCCCTGATGCAGTATGCTGTGGCCTGCCACGCCACGCGCTCTGCTTCCTCCTCCTTCTCTGGCAAGATCCCTTGTGTCAGATAGCTCCGGAGCTCCGTGACCCAGCATCCCTCCTGAGGCTCCACTGTTAAGAGCAAGCGCGCCCCCGACGCCGGCCCGCAGATTGGGGCTCCCGAGGCTGGCGACCGGGGGAGCTCCTCCCGAGGTTGCACCGCGCTTGATATCGACGACATGGCTGAGGAGTTGAAGAGCCGCTCCTCGAAGACGCCTGGCTCCTGAGGCAGCCGCCTGGACGCTCGTTTGGCGATGTCTTCGGCCTCCTGATTGGTGCCACGGGGTACGTGCTGTAACTCCAGCCCCCAGAACTGCTTCTCCATCCTGCGGACCTCCGCAAGGTAGGCTTCCATGTGCTCATCCCTTGGCTCGTATACTTTGTTGGAGAAGTTGACGAGGAGTTGTGAATCACCTTTGATGGTAAGGCGCTTTACTCCGAGGGCGGCCGCGGCCTTCAAGCCCGCTATCAGGCCTTCATATTCTGCTATATTGTTGGAGACCTTTTCTCTGTGTTGGAAACAGAGCTGCACGGCGTAGTAGAGCTTGTCTTGGGTAGGAGATATAAGTACCGCGCCAGCCCCCGCGCCGTGCCTGGAGAATGCCCCGTCGAAGTACATGACCAAACCGTCTGGCGCCTCACATCCCTGGGAGAGGGATCGATCCTCCCCAGCCTTTAGGCCCGGCACCTCTGTCCACTCTGCCATGAAATCTGCCAAGGCGCACCCCTTGATGACTCGGGTCGTGCTGAATTCGAGCTGAAATGCTTGCAGCTCAATGTTCCACTCGGCGACCCTTCCGGCTGAGTTAGGGCTTCGGAGCACTCTTTCCAAGGGGTACACGGAGACAACCTTGATAGGGTGACCCTAAAAGTAGTGCCGCAGCTTGCGCGAGGCCACCAGTAGCACGAGGAGAAGTTTCTGAGGCATGGGGTACCGTGCCATCGCATCTCGCAACACCGTGCTGACGAAGTACACTGGGTGCTCGAGAAGGCTTGGTGCGTCGGTGCTGGTGGCATCATCCGGAAACCGTGGTGCCTCCTGAGGCAGCGGGGCCTCCAGAAGCTGGTTGCCTAGGGGAAGGGTCTTTCCCGCTCCTGGTGCGTCCCCCTGCGGCGGCTGATCTTCCTCAATCGTGGTGGTGATCTATGTGAGTCCTTTTTGGTACTGTTTTGCCTTGGCGCGGGCAGCTGCCGCAGCCTTGGTCCGACGCTCCTCCCTAACCGCCACCAGGGCTGCGCTGGCTGAGTAGGGAGTGGCGGCGAGGTAGAGTACCAGGGACTCTTATGGGCGTGGGGACACCATCACCGGTGGGCTGGTCAGGTATCTCTTGAGGTCTTGGAATGCTTTGTCGGCCTCTTCAGTCCATTCAAAGGGCCCCTTTTTCTTCATCAACTGGAAGAAAGGCAGCGCCCGCTCCCCCAACCTGGAGATGAAGCACCCCAGGGCAGTCACGCGCCCAGTGAGCTTCTGCATCTCTCTGAGGGTCTTTGGCGGGCTCATGTCCTCGACCGCCTTGACCTTTTGTGGGTTGGCCTCGATGCCTCGGTGGGATACGAGGAAACCCAAGAGCTTGCCCGAGGGGACTCCAAACACACACTTCTCCGGGTTGAGCCTCAGGCTTACTGCGTTGAGGCTTGCAAAGGTTTCCTCCAGGTCTTGTATCAGGGTCTTGGCCTCGCGAGACTTTACCACAATGTCATACGCCTCCACGTTCTTCCCGAGTTGTGGGCCCAAGGTGATGTGCATGAGCCGCTGGAAGGTTGCCCCCGCATTGCACAGTCCGAAGGGCATGCATGTATAGCAGTATACCCCACACGGGGTCAGGAAGGCCGTCTTCTCCATGTCTTCCACCGCCATCTTGATCTGATGATACCCGGAGAAGGCATCCAAGAAGCATAACAGGTCACACTCAGCGGTGGAGTCGACGATTTGATCGATGCGTGGGAGCGGGAAAGGATCTTGCGGGCATGCTTTGTTGAGGTTGGTGAAGTCGACACACATGTGTTCCTTCCCTCCCTTCTTTGGTACCACCACAGGGTTGGCCAACCCATCTGGATATCGAACCTCGCGAATGACCCCCGCGGCTTCTAGCTTGCGGGTCTCCTGGACGATGAAGGCCTACTTTTCAGTGGACTGCCGCCTTGCTTTCTGCTTTATGGGGCGCACGTTGGGGCACACGTTGAGGTGGTGCTCGATCACGCCCCGTGGGATCCCTGCCAGCTGATCGCGCTCCCAAGCGAACACCTTCTTCTTTGCACGCAAGAACTTGACCAGGGCTTCCTCCTGCTCGGGCCCGAGGTGGGCGCCTATGGTGAAAGTGGCGCTGGTGGACCCGTCCTCGTCGACGGGTATCTGCTTGGTCTCCGCCTTGTCTTGGGTGAACAATTGTTTCTTCTTGGCTGGTGCAGCCCCCTTGGGCTCTGGGGCCCCCGCGTTAGCGGGCTGTGCTGACGTCGCCGTCTTGAAGGCGAGCTGGAACGCTCGAAGCGCGTCCCCGGTGTCCCCAGGCACGGTGAGGACTCCGCTGCTCCCGGGCATCTTCATGAGGTTGTATGCCGGGTGAGTCGCGGCCATGAATTGGGCCAGCGCTGGGTAGCCGAGGATGGCATTGTAGGGGAGGCCGATGAGTGCGATGTTGAAATCGACCAGCTCCGTGTGAAAATTGTCATAGGTGCCGAAGGTCAGTGGGAGCCGGATCTGTCCCAAGGAGGTGGATGACCCGCCCCCGATGCCCATGAAGGGCTGGCTCAGCCGCAGCCGCCCCCGGGGTATGCAGAGGAGGTCGAAAGTTTCGACTGAAAGCACGTTGAGGCCCGCGCCACCGTCGATGAGGGTCCTGGTCACAGCCACCTGGCAGATGGTGGGGGTGCACAACATCGGGATCGCACCCGAGCAGGCCGAGTTGGAGGGGTGGTCTTCCGAACTGAAGGCTAGCTTGGCCTGGGGCTCCAGCCGGTCCCGGGGAGACCCCTGCCATGCGGAGGTGGCACCAACCTGGCGGATGAACGGCTTGACATGGTGAGTGGAGGGCGGCGCCTGCGAGCCGCCCAGGAGGGCCGCGACGACCAGGGAGGCCGGAGCGGCGTGGCGGGCGAGGAAGAGGTTGCGCGGCTCTTCCCAAGAGGCCACGGAGGGATACAAGGGCGATACTCGTTGCTCGTTCCCCACCGGGCCGGAGGCGGTGTTGGCGGCGGGCGACGGGGAGCGACGAGGGCGCGCGCCGACAGGAGCCGTCTGGGCGACTCGAGCGGCGGGAGTAGCCCGACGAGCGTTAGCCATGGGCACGACGGTCGGAGAAGAGCAGGGCGACGGAAGGCGAATTCCGGCGCCCCCCCTACCTGGCGCGCCAAATGTCGGATTTAGGGTTCCAGCAGACCCTTGAGGTTCGAACACTAGGGTGCGCGCGGAGGTCTCTCCTTCTACCTACTTGTTCTTCGCCGAATCGCTACGATCTAAACTACGAGAAGAAAAACACAAGGGACACATGGTTTATACTGGTTCAGGCCACCATTGTGGTGTAATACCCTACTCCAGTGTGTGGTGTGGTGGATTGCCTCTTGGGATGATGATGAACAATACAAGGAAGAACAGCCTCGCGAGGGTCTGTTCTTGTGGTGGTGTGGTCCCTTTGGAGGGGTTGATTCTAGATGCCTATCTTATCTCCAGATTCCTGTCCAGATGCCTCTACCCTGTGGGTGGCTAGTCCTATTTATAGGCAAAGGCCCTGGGCCTCTTCCCAAAAATTGAGCGGGAAGGGCGCCAACAATCAGCCAATTTGAAGGGGAACATCTAGTACACTTATCCTGACTAAAGTTGGTCCTCGCCTGTCAAAGGCTCTGGTGGTGACGCCGGCTTGGGCTCCACGGTGATCTCCGTCCTGCCGTTGGACTGGTCTTGGTCTTGTTGCACCGAAATGGACGCCTTTGCTTGATGCTCCCGCCTGCGCTTGCTCCCCTTGCACCAAAGAGGAAAGAAGGACACTTCACGGGCTGGCGCTCGGCAGGCGCCCTTGGTCGTCATGGCTTGCGTCATGGGCACCTCGCGAGGTACCCTGCCTTGAACTCTCCGCCTCCTCGTGAGCCAGCCTGACGAGGCCGTGCCTGAGGAAGCTCCTTGTCGTCCGCCCGCGAGGCTTGGCCCCTCGCGAGGGTCTTGAGCTTGCTTTGATGAAGATGGGCCATGCTGGGCCCCCTTTGAGCCACGCCGCAGGCCGCAGGCAGGCAAGTCTGGGGACCCCTGTTCCCAGAACGCCGACACCGGGGGCACAACTGGATCTTCGAGGGCCATCTCCATGTCCGCCAGGACCGTGCGATGCCTGACCTCCTGAGCCTCCAGAATGCTCCTCAGCAGGCGCTGATGAGCGGTGACCGCGTTCGGCAGGCCAGAAGGCATGCGAACATAGCTGTGAGGTGGACCCTCGCAATGCCCCATGTGTGAATGCCAGAGGCGCTCCTGAGACGCGGCTCGGTTGCGCCCTAGCATGTCGATGCAGACATGCAGCCCGCCACCCTCGCCTGGATGGGGGCTGCAGCGGGTAGGCGGCGGCTGCCGCGCATGACTCTTGACTCCTATAGCTCCTGAGTGTTTCTCGCGATGGACTCCTGAGGGTTTTCCCTCCTTCCCTCACACCTTCCTAAGGGAAACGCGCCTTGAAGCACGCCTCCAAGTGGTGCCCGAGCACCTCCCTCGCGACCTTGGCAAAGTCGGTCGCTCTCCAAGAACGAGCCCGCGAGCCCTGCCCGAGGAGGGCGCCGGGCACGCCTTCCTATGCGACAAAGGGTGGCACCCCCTAAACGGGCGTGAATCCTGATGCAACGCCTCCGGAGGTACCCTCCTCCTGATGGCTTGGGCCAGGCAAAGCCTTCTTCTTCTTAGGGACCGCCTCGGGAAGTCTCCCGCTCCTGTGATCTGGGTCTTCGATTGCCGCGACCTGGAAGGCACGCTCAAGAGAACACACTGCATCCCTTTCCTCACAGGGGACTGTGATAACTCCACCGCTTCCTGGCATCTTGAGGACGTTGTAGCCATGGTGAGTCACTGCCATGAAATTGGCCAGGGCTGGGTACCCGAGGATGGCATTATATGGTAGGCGAATGTGGGCGACATCGAAGTCAATGAGCTCGGTGCGGTAATTGTTGCGCTTCCCAAAGGTGACAAGAAGGCGAACTTGCCCTATCGGAATGGTGGAACCATCCGTGACTCCTGAGAAAGGCTTGGTCGGCTGGAGCTGGTCGTATGGCACTTGGAGATTGTTGAACGTCTCGACGGACAGCACGTTGAGTCCTCCCCCGCCATCAATGAGGGTCATGGTGACTTGCACGTTGCTGATGACTGGGGAACAAAGCATTTGGAGGACACCGGCCGTTGCCGTGCACTTGAGCTGATCCGCCGAGCTGAACGTGATAGCGCACGCAGACCACCTAAGAGGGCGCATGGCCTCAAGCTTGGGGAGGACTGCATTCACCTCGCGAGCAAACTGCTTGAAGATGCGCTGTGAGGCTGGGGCCTGGTCGCCGCCCAGGATGCAAGCGATTGCGCACGGCTCCTGGAAGCCCCCAGCCCCCTCGTCCTGATGCTAGTCTTCATTCCTCCTTGGCGGTGGTGGTAGAGGAGGGAGGCTTGCGTTGCCGTGCGGGCGATCCTAACAAGGCTGATCCCTCCAACCTCCCTCGCGAGGCTAGTCCTGCCAACGGTCCTCGCGAGGTCGGTCACACCACCCTTGGCGAGGGCCACGGTCTTCCCATCGTCCTCCACCTCTTCCCCCTCCTCGGACATAGCCCCAATCGTTGCGCTCGAGGCGTCGGCTGATACGTCCATCTCATACGGCACTGAGCTCTTGTCATTCGTTGGTGTTGTGGGTGTGGAGGTCGTGGTACATGCAGTATCGACTGCCCTTGGATGACTTAGGCTGATCCCTGCCTTGCTTGGTGTCTGGCTCTGCTGCGAGCATAGCAGCTCCCCTGCGCTTCGCGTCCTTGACCTTGGGCTTCTTCTCCTCTAGATCGGCAACCGGAAGCTCGAGGAGGGAGAGGCGCCCTTCCTCAGCCCTGGCGCACTTTTTCGCCAAGTTGAACAGCTCTAGGGATATGCACATGTCTTCATGGATTACTAGCTCCTCTTTCATCTTGATGTCACGCACGCAATCGGAGAAGGCTGAGATGATGGCTTCCTCAGTCACCCTAGAGATCTTGAGGCGAGCGTTGTTGAAGCGCTGGATGTACTTCTGCAGGGTCTCTCCTGGCTGTTGCTTTATGCGGCGCAGGTCACTCATGGCCGGGGGCCGGTCGTGAGTGCCTTGGAAGTTGGCGATGAAGCGAGTGCGCATCTCGTCCCAGGAGGAGATCATGCTAGGGGCCAGGTTCAGGAGCCCGGTGCGGGCACCGTCCTTGAGCGCCATGGGAAACCAATTCGCCATGACCTTTTCGTCCCCGTTGGCGGCTTCGATGCCCAGCTTGTAAAGTTACAGGAACTCCGCGGGGTATGTAGTGTCGTCGTAGCGAGGGGCAGGTTAGGCTTGAACTTGCCTGGCCATGCGACACCGCGCAGCTTGGGGGTGAAGGCGCGGCAGCCTGCGGTGGCCAGCGGAGTCCTTTGCTGGTGCTGGGCTTGCTCCTAGAAATTCCCATGCGCCGCCGCTTGGAGCAGCGCGGGGTCTTGACGTGGTGGCGCAGGGATGCGGTCATGGTCCGCCGGTGCCGGGAGCACGCGGGCACCTTCTTTGGGGCGAGGGATTACTTGGCAGCTCCTTTCTAGTCGTGCAGGTGCCGGACGCGGTGGGTCTCATCCTGGGGCCGCGCGCCTTGGAGCCAAGGCGCCTTCTTGTGGAGGAGGTGGCAGAGGCACCTCTTCATCCACGCCTCCTGCGCAGGATGGAGGGCGAGGCAGCGAGAGAGATGGCACAGGGGAGCCCCCTGCGATGCTGACGTGCTCGGTGATGCGGGCGAGCCAGTCCTCGTAGAGTTCGTCGATGGGATGGTAGTGCAGGAGCTCACGCGCCAGGAGTAGTGCGGCATGCGCGTCCATGGGGGCGCGACGGGCGTGGGACGACGAACCAGCTAGAGTCAGCGACGGGGTGGCAGTGCGGCCTTCCCGCCGCACCGAAGGATGCAGGGACGAGGCCTGCTGCTCATTCCCCGCCGGGACGGTGGCGGCATTGGTGGCAGGCGACGGGGAACGACGGGGGCGTCCGCCGACGGGCGCCATCTGGGCGACGCGGGTGGCGAGAGCACCCCGACGCACGACGCGAGCCCGACGAGCGTCAGCCATGGATACAACGGAAGATCACACGCGAACCGCGGGAGAAAGATTCCAATGCACCCCCTACCTGGGGCGCCAAATGTCGGATTTTGGGTTCTGGCAGACCCTTGAGGTTCGAACTCTGGGGTGTGCACAAAGATCCTTCCCCTACCAACTCGCGTCTCGAAGCCTCACAAGGAATCTAGGCTAGAAAGAAGAACACACAAGGGACACGAGGTTTATACTGGTTCACGCCACCATTGTGGTGTAATACCCTACTCCAGTGTGTGGTGTGGTGGATTGCCTCAGGGGCTGATGATGAACAATACAAAGGGAGAACGGCCTCGCGAGGGGCTATTCTTGAGCTGGTGCAATGAACTGCTTGGGTGAGTTCAGTCGCCTCTCTCTAGTCTATGCGCAATCTGGATCCGATCCCCCCCACCAACTGTGGTGGCTAGTCCTATTTATAGAGGGAGGCCTTGGGCCTCTTCCCAAATAATGAGCGGCAAGGGCGCCAACAATTGGCCATTTTGAAGGGGAACATCTAGTACACTTATCCTGACTAAAGTTGGTCTTCGACTACCAAAGGCTCTGGCGGTGACGCCGTCCTGGGCTCCACGATGACTTCCATCCTGCCGTTCAGCTGGTCTTGGTCTTGTTGCACCGAAACAGTAACCTTTGCCTGATGCCTTGGCATGTGCTTGCCCCCTTTGCACCAAAGGGGAAGCAAGGACACCGCACAGGCCAGCGCCCGCCTGGCGTCCGCCTGGTCTCGATCGTCATGGCTTGCGTCATGGGCTCCTCGCGAGGTGGCCTGCCTTGATCTCTCCGCCTCCTCGCGAGCCTGCCTGATGAGGCTGCTCCTGAGGAAGCTTCCTGTCGTCCGCCCCGCGAGGCTCGGCCCCTCGCGAGGCTCTTGAGCTTGAGCTGATGAAGCTGGGCTGCACTGGGCCCACACTTGAGCCACGCCGCAGGCAGGCAAGTCTGGGGACCCCCATTCCCAGAACACCGACACCCCCTCCCACCTGCAATGCTCACTGTTCATCTAGAGAGGCAGCATCGATCGGCTTCAGTTAGCAGCAGTAGTGAAAGAATCGCACGATTGGGTTCAGTTAACAGCCATCGATCGATCACTTGGGTTCAGTAACACGTAGCCTACAGTGCAATCGCTCGGGTTCAGTTAGAGCCCAACTCCTCGCTCGGGTTCAATTAGAGCCAATGCCTCACAGACACGCGTACGTGTACGAGAGAAACGCGCATCGCTCGGCCCCTGACCGCCCATCGTAACCGGGAACTCCCCGAAATTTTCCTCGCCCTTGCTTCTACCACGATTTTTTCCATCATGGATGGCCCAAAGAATGTCATGCAACTGCGTCTTCGGCCCACCTAGGACGAAAAGCCCATTTTCTGTCATGATTTTTTCATAGAAGTAGGATCCCACCACATCTATGATGATACCGGGTTTTGTCACAATTATCGTCATAGAAGTGTCATATGTACGACAGGAAAAAAACGTTCAGCCCAAAATGTCACAGATGTGTGTTTTTTTGTAGTGACAGAAGGTTGCGGTGGTGGAAATAGTTTTTTGTGGTACTCCTGGATGTTTTCAGGGTACGTGGATATATATAGGAGGAAGAAGTATGTCGGTTGAGCCACGAGGGGCCCACGAGGGTGGGGGGGCATGCCCACCCCCTTAGGGCGCACCGGGCACCCTCGTGGCCGCCTCGTTTGCTGCTTGACGTCCACTCCAAGTGTCCTGGATTGCGTTTGTTCCAAAAAGATCACCCCCGATGGTTTCATTCCGTTTGGACTCTGTTTGATATTCCTTTTCTTTGAAACACTGAAATAGGCAAAAAAACAGCAATTCGGGCTGGGCCTACGGTTAGTAGGTTAGTACCAAAAATGATATAAAAGTGTAAAGTAAAGCCCATAAACATCCAAAACGGGTAATATAATAGCATGCAACAATCAAAATTATAGATACGTTCGAGACATATCATATGGCTCCACGGCGCGACCCGTAGTGCCTGGCGCCATCTCGGGACAACGTGAGCTGCCAGGTGGTTCAACGCCCCCTAGGAGAAGCGTGTGTGCTTCCAGCGCCCCAGCACCAGGCTCGCGAGTCGCCAAATGAGGTGGCGGTGCGCGTGCACCAGGACTACGTTCCGCCCCCTCGACGACCTCCGATGGCCACGGCAGGATGCCGTGCGTTCACTGTAGAGCTCCGCAACGTCGTTTGGCCGAGCAAGTTCAAGCCCGACCTGCCTCCACGCTACGACGGCACCCCAGACCCCGTTGAGTTCCTACAGCTCTACGAGCTGAGCATCGAGGTGGCCAGCGATGAGAAGATCATGGCAAACTGGTTCCCAATGGCCCTCTAGGATGGCGGATGTTCTTGGCTCCTGAACCTGACCGAGGGGTCGGTTTCTTCTTGGGAGGAGATGCGTAGTTGCTTCATCACCGACTTCCAGTAAACTCGTGACCGTCCACCGGCCGTGGGAGACCTGCGCTGCGTCAAGCAGCAGCCTGGAGAAACCCTGCATAAGTATATCCAGCGCTTCAACAACGTCCGCCTCAAGATTCCCAAGGTGTCCGACGAGGCCATCATCTCCGCGTTCACCGATGGTGTCCGCGACATCAAGATGAAGGAAGATCTCGCCATCCACGAGGACCTCTGCACTGCTCTAGAGATGTTCAACATGGCGAACAGGTGTGCGAGAGCTGAGGAGGGACGCCTCTCACTCCTCGAGCTCCCTGATGATGATCCATAAGACAAGAAGACCAAGAACAATGACACGAAGCGCTAGGGGCCGGCCGTTCTTGCGGCAGAGCCATAGACCAAGCGTGGCTGCGACCACCCCAAGTCATCCAGGGGCAAGAGGCCGTTCTGTGCCTTGCACAACGTCTACAGTCACAACACCAGCGACTGCCAGGAGCTCAGGGCTCTCCACGAAAGGTGCCTCGGTCGATGCCCCGAGCGCAACGATCAGGGCCACAGTCATGGAGGTGGCCAAGGCGGATGTCGCTGGGACGTACGCGACCGCTGTTAGGAGTGGCGCGACCAGCCTCGTGAGGACCGCTGGCAGCACCAGCCTCGCGAGGACAATAGGAGGGAGCCACCTCGTGAGGATCCCATTGTTTCTTCAAGCAGTTTGTGTGTGAGGTCAATGTGGCGCTCGCCAAGCTTGAGGCAACTCGCCCTCTTAAGTGGTCCAAGTGCGCCATCACCTTCGACTCCTCAGACCGACTCAAGTGCGCGGCCACCACTGGTGCGCTCCTCATGCTCTGCTCCCCCGTCATCAGCAGCGTAACCGTCACCAAGACTCTCATTGATGGCGGAGCAGGGCTCAATGTTCTCTCTGTTCAAACATTCGATAGACTCCAAGTGCCATACTACCAGCTGCACCCCACCAAGCCATTTTCAGGACTAACCGACGGATCGACACACCCAATCGGTCAGGTTCGCCTCCCGGTCACCTTCGGCGAGCACAACAACTACCACACCAAGCTCATCGACGTCGACATCACCGACATTCGCCTGCCCTACAACGCCATCCTTGGGTACTCGGTGCTGGCCAAGTTCTTGGCGGCCATGCACCACGGCTACAACATCCTCAGGATACCAGGAAGCGGAGGCATCATCATGGTCGCCTGTCAGGAGAAGGATGCGGTGTGCTCCCTCGAGTGCGCCTTCCAAGATGCAGCAGTTGAGAACTCGGGAAGACGAAGACGGCGCCTTCCCTCCTGAGGTCGCCCCCAAGACAAAGAAGCTGCAGCTGAGCCAGGGATCTCGTGAGGAAGCATGGCTCGAGGACACAGTGCTGAGCCTCGTGTCTCCGGAAGCGGCACCTTCACCCATTGCATAGGAAGGCGCTCCCGGCGCCCCACTCAGGCTGGGCTCGGGGGCTCTCGTCTGGAGGGCCTCAGACCTATCCCATGTCGCGAGAGTGGCGCTCGGCCACCATGTGGAGGCGCACTTCAAAGCACGCTTCCCAGGAGAAGGCAACATGCGTTAAAGAGTTCATCAGCGAGGCGATTGAGGAGATTCAGGAAGGAAGGGTTCTGCATGGTGACTGTTGCCTGCCGCGAGGCGGAGCTCGCTGCCCTAGCGAGGGTAAGGAGTTCCGCATCTGCATCGACATCCCTGGGCTCAACAGGGCCACATCTTGGTAGCTCATGTGGTCGTCTCGTGTCGGCCCATGTGAGGGAATGCCTCACAGCTACGTCTGCATGCCTTTCGGCCTGACAGGCGCGGCTGAGGCGTTCCTGCGATGCATGAGGGACGCTCAAGTGGCCTGCGAGGCCAGGCGCCAGGCGATCCTGGCAGAGATGGAGGAGCACTCTCAGGAGGCTTCCGGTCCGTCCAAGCCTCCCGAGGCCCGACGTCGGAGTGGCTCATGAGGAACGGCCTCAACAGCATGTGTTTTTTGGCTACTTCAACAGCTCGTCGACAACGGTAGCAGGTGACATCTCCCCAGTTCATTCAGTTTGGGGGTGCCCCTCGGGCTGCATCATCCCCAGGCCATATGGGTCTATCCCTATGGCGTGTATCCCTTTTTGCATTTTATTAGATCCAGTTACAATTCCTTGCAAAGTACCTTCAAATTATCAACTGCCTGACAAGTGTTTTGTCCCTAAGAGTGTCTCGCGCCCTTGCAAGCCCTCCCATGACCGCCTCATGATTAAGGACTGGCACGGCGTGTGTGCTCGGGTCCGTCCCTTCAGCGTCACTAAACCCAAGCAGCTGAGCTCTAGCTCACGGACCGGTCCCGTGTACGTCACCTCCCGTGGATCTTGGTGCCTTGTTCTCGCATGAGCTAATCATGATGGGTAAGCAAGGGTGCACGACTTGGTGCCCCCGTGGCCACGGGAACCGCACGCCGGTTGTTTTTCTTCAGGATCTTTGCATGAGAAGACTGGGCATGGCGTCTGTGCTTGGGTCTGTCCCTGCAGCATCGATAAATCCAGCGGCTGAGCTCTGTCTGGCTGGTCGGTCCCGTTCATGTCACCTCCTGGCGTCGCTGGTGTGTGGCCTTCTCATGCAATAACCTTAGGAAACTCATTTGGCGCAGGCTGCCTAACCATCTCGCAGACCAATCCAAGCATCCCCAATCAAGACCAGGCGCAAACCGCCTCGAGGTAGGGCCTCGTGAGTCCAGCGCTTGTTCACGGGTGCCCATACACACCTCCTCCAGCCCTGTCGTGCAAGCCACGTGCCAGGGCGGGGCTGTACACGCCCCAGGGGCTCTCCTCAGAGGGAGCCCCCTCCCATGTACCAGTGGAAGCACCATGCTCCGCGCTGGCCATCGACACTGCCGAGGAGCGGCTATGCCCGTGCGGGAGCGAAAGCGCTATGCTCCGCGCTGGTGATAAACAACTGGGGGTTGCCTCGCGGCTGCATTAACCCCAGGGAGCCTCCGGGCTTAGTGACTAGCCTCACCGCGCTGCTCTCCCTCGGGAAGGTAGCGCGAGGGGGCCGGGCATGGGGGCTACGCTCAGGTCACGCCTGGCAAACCCCACCTCGCCAGGCCCCACGGGCCTGGTCTTTGCGCATCCCTCCCAAGCGAGAGCATGGCGAGGGAAAGGTAGTATGGTCTGTTCGTAAGTCAAGGGGGACTCTTGAGCATCGCGACTCAGGAGCCTAACTGGTCACGTAGCCCCTCCCCTCTTGGTCTCGTCCTAGTGATCCGGTCGACCCAACGACAGCTGAGGTATGCGTGGGGCCGGGCCCTGCCGATGCAGAACACCAAGACCTGGTTGTCACCCTTTTCCATCAAGCCGTTTGTACGTCAAGGGGGATTCCTGAGCATCATGACTTAGGAGCCTAACTGGTCCCGTAGCCCCTCACCTCTTAGGCTCGTCCTGGTGATCCGGACGACCCAACGATGGCTGAGGTACGCGCAGGGCCGGGCTCTGCCCATGCAGAACACCAATGCTTGACCTTGCATCTTTTCCTAAGTTGTTAGCACATCAAGGAGGACTACTGAGCATCGCGACTCAGGAGCCTAACTGGTCCCGTAGCACTCACCTCTTGGGCTTGTCCTGGTGATCCGGACGACCCAATGACGATAGAGGTACGTGCGGGGCCGGGCTCTGCCGATGTAGAAAAATAAAGCAACTGGAAATGCTGAAGGAGCATAATCTAGTTATTACAAAACATATTGTTCCAAGCAAATAGTTTTAAACGCCTCCCTGAGGCATGTCACGTGGTGCAGGATAAAAAGGCGAAAGTAGAATCTCCGGACCACCTCTTCAGACTTGGGCATCACCGCTACCCGCCAGCGGAGCCTCATCGCCAGGCGCGTCACTCGTCCTACCGGCTTCAGTCGGAGGGCCAACCACCATGTACTTGTTCAGCATGGAGTCCATGGAGCCCTTCTTGGCGGCAGCAGCAGCGTCCCGGGAGTCGGCGTTCACCGGAGCAAGGAAGGAGGAGAGGTTGAAGTTGGCATCCTAGAGATAAAGATGGCTGAAGACGCACGTCAGAGCCGAGGAAGAAAGTGAGTGTGCCTCGCCTTCCACCAGGGACGTGAATCCGTCGACAGCATGTTCGAGCACCGCCACGACTTCAGGAAGCAGAGCAGCAGGGCTCTCCCTCAGGGTCCTCACCACCACCCTTCCCGAGGGACCATCTCCAAAAAGCGCCTTCTAGGCCTTGTGGAAGCGTGCCTTGAGGGAGGAGAGAGTGTCACGTTCCATGGCGGCCACCTTCTTGGCCTCGGACAGGGTCGCATGGGCTGCCTATGCCTCCTCCCTCAGCTTCACTAGGCGATCCCACTCTCCAGCCTGCTCTAAGGCTGTCTTCTTCACCTCGGCATCCCGATTGGCGACGGTAGCCTCCTGGGCCTTCAGCTTCTCCTCGCGCTCCTGGAGCTGGCTGGCCTGGATGGCCTGCTGATCCTTGAGGATCTTCAGATCGGCCTCCACTGCACATCACAGGTTCTCAGCTTCTGTGGCCTCCTTCCGCGCCAGGTCGCTCGTCATGGCGGCCACCCCAAGCGCCTTCTGGGCCTCCTCCACAGAGTCCCAGGCCGCGTGAACAGACGCATCAGCTCTGAGCCAACCAGAGATTAACCCCAGGCGTCCTCGTGCCGAACGACAATCTAGGCCCTGCAGTTCACGCTGGAGAAGGTCCAGCGCCACCCTTGCCTCTTCCAGGGTCCCGGAGGGAGCAGGAACACCATGACTTGGCCACGTGCTGGGCAAAGGAGGAGACGCCCTCGGCGCCAAGGCAGAAGAAACCTCAGCCTCATCAAGGGCCGAGGGCTTCGGAGACTGATTGCCCCCAGCAGCCACGATAAAGCTGGGTGCTGGAAGGGTCAGGCCTGCCGAGCACACCGACGCCTCCTGAGGACGGGCATCCACATCCTCCGGAGCTGGCGTTGCCCCTGGGGCTGCGAGGGCTGCGGCACTCTTCTGCACCAGGGCCGCGAAGGCCGCTCTGTCGCCTGCGGCCGTGGCGACCTCCGTGCTCTCCTTCTTCTTCTTTGGTGGCTGCTACCTAACAACGGGAGAATGCACTCAGCACCACTTCAAGAACTGACAAGCAAGGATAAGAAAGAAGCTTACTGATCAATGAAGGCGTATTGCCTCTTCATGCTCAGCAGCGGGACCTGAGGTGGAGCAGCAGGCACCGAGCCTTTGGGAGCAGGAGAGCTTGCGGTTGGCGCCGCACGAGATGGCTTTGGCGAAGGTTGGCTGTTGCCCGGAGAGATCACCATGGACCTACTGTTCCTCACAACTGTTCGCTTGTGCTTCTTCAAGGAGGTCACCGCAAACCTCGTGGTGACCCCTGGAGGGCGCGGCACCTCCACCACTAGGGGCTCACCATTGTCATTGTCGTCTGGCAGATCGCGCAGGAGCTCACTTTGCTCTAGGGCAGAGGATTTATCAACGACATCGTCCTCGGTGGCCTCGGATGATTGGCCGTCGGAGGAGAGGAGCACCAAGGTAGTAGGCGGCAAGGAAGACCCCAGCCACACAAACCTGAGGTCGTCGAAGACAGGTATGGCTGCGACAACCTCCTCGGTGTCGTCGTGGTCGTACAGCGAGAGCCAGCCCTCCGGAGGGTCGCTCGGGTCCCTTCCCATTAGGTAGGCCAGCACGTTATTCAGCTCCTCCTCGGAAAGGGGGTCCCGGCACAGGAGGATCTTGTGGTCGTCACCGCCGATCTTCCACAAGGGGCATGGGCGGTCTTGGAGCTGCGTGATGCGCTGCTTCACGAACTCCCTGATGAGAATGGCCCCCGTTAGCTTCGGGTCCTTAAGCTCCTTATCCATTGTCCTCACGAATGGCGTCAGGGCAGGGTCGGTGATCTTCTCAGACTTCCACCACTTGTTGGAGACGGGGAATGTGGTGGGCAGCTTCAGGAAGCTCTAGGAGCTCTTGGCATCCATCAACACCCACCTCTTCACGGCGTCCTCCACCTTCTTCCTGGCGCGGGAGATTGCGTTGCCACCCCGCGCCGCGACGAAGCCGATGTACCCGACTGGGTTGTCACCGGTCTTGCAAAGGTAGAAGAAATGGCAGAACAAGGCAACAGAGGGCAGCACCCCCATGAACGGCTCACAGTAGAAGGCGAAGAGGGACAAAGGAGGATGGATTTGGCATGGATGTGGAGCGCGTGGAGCCCGTATTGGTGGAGTATGGAAAAGAAGAAGGGAGAGAATGGAGGTACCCGCCCGGAGTAGACGCTCTGCATGAAGAAGGGGAAGAAGTTGCTGCCTGCGGGCTCCGGGACAGCAGTTGTGACCCAGAGCGTGGTCTCCCCCCACTCATTGTCGCCGCTCACCGTCAGGAGGAGCATTGTCTGGAGCTTCTCCGCTGTCACGCAGGGCGCTATCAGCCCTTGCTCGTACCAGGCGGCGCCGGCGGCCGAGGAGGAGGCCGTGGCCTTTTTGGCGGCCATCAGGCAGAAGATTTGGTGGAGAATCGGCGGATCTGGTAAGCTCTTCCGCTGCGGGGAGACGGGGATCCGGAGCAAGACAAAGAAAGAGCAATGAAGGCCTGGCGGTAGGCGGCACCCTCCTTTTTTGTCAGACTAGAGCAATTGCCGAGGTAGCGTGGGGAAATAGAGTCACCCACGTCCAATCAATCGCCACGCGTCATCAAGGCCGCATGCGGTTAGGTCCCGCGGTGCTCCGCACTTGCCCTTTGGCTTCACATGGAAGCCAAGTCCGAGTGCGCCTTGGGCCCGGGGGCTACTGTCGGCGTCCTAGACTTGGCGGTATCCAGTCCTGCCTGCCTGCGGCCCACCACGTGGCTCCATCGACGGCCTGGTATGGCCCAGCTTGGACAACAACATAGCAAGACCCTCACGAGGGGCCAAGCCTCACGAGGCGGATGATGCCAAGACCCCTGAAGGAGTTGGCCTCCTCCATAGGGATCCTGGCGGGCGGAGAGATCTATGCAGCTACCTCATGAGGCTCAGCTGACGTGAGCCATGACGACCAAGGCTAGGCGGGCGTACAGCGCAGGTTTCCTCTTCAGTGCAAGGGAGGCAAGCCACATGCGCGGAGTCCCGAGGAATCAACCAAAGGTTTCCATTCTGGTGCAACGAGACTAAGGCCGCCAGGACGGCAGGACGGAGGTCATCATCGAGCCCACCGCAGCGTCAAGGCCAGGGGCTTTTCACAGGCAAAGACTACTTTTGTCAGGATAGACTGTACTACTTGTCCCCTTTCAAATCCCGCCATTGTGGAAACCCTTCCCTCTCATATTTTGGGAAGAGGACCAAGGCACTAGATATAGGGCTTAGCCACCACCATAGAAAGGGACCGAAAACCAGAGCAAGTAGAGCAACACACCAGCTCAAGAACACCTCACCTCCTGAGGCTTGTTCATCCTTGTACTAGTTCATCCATAGCCCCTCGAGGCAATTCACCACACCACACTAGAGTCGGGTATTACACCACAAGGGTGGCCCAAACCAGTATAAATCTCTGTGTCTCTGTGTCTTTGTGAGCGCTTCGCGCTAGGCTAGGGAGGATTGCGAGTAGGCTGGCTGTGCAGGTTGAGATCTCCGCATGCACCCCAGTGTTCGAACCTCTCACGGGTTACCGGATCCTGAAATCCGACACCTGCGGCCCACCACGTGGCTCCATCGACGCCCTGGTACGGCCTAACTTCAACACCAACACCACAAGACCCTCGTGAGGGGCCAAGCCTCGCGAGGCGGATGACGCCAAGACCACTGAAGGGAGTGGCCTCCTCAGGAGGGCTCCTGAAGGGCGGAAAGTTCTATGCAGCTACCTCATGAGGCTCAGCTAACGTGAGCCATGACGACCAAGGCCAGGTGGGCGCTAGGCGGGTGCAGAGCGCAGGTTTCCTCTTTGGTGCAAGGGAGGCAAGCCACAGGCACGGAGTCCTGAGGAATCAACCAAAGGTTTCCATTCTGGTGCAACAAGACCAAGACCATCAGGACAGCAGGACGGAGGTCATCACCGAGCCCACCACAGCGTCACGACCAGAGGCTTTTCACAGGCGAAGACTACTTTTGTCAGGATAGACTGTACTGCTTGTCCCCTTTCAAATCCCGCCGTTGTGGAATCCCTACCCGCTCATATTTGGGAAGAGGACCAAGGCCACTATATATAGGACTTAGCCACCACCATGGACAAGGGACAGAAATTAGAACAAGTAGAGTTAGGAGAGCACCCCACCAGCTCAAGAACACCTCACCCCCTGAGGCTTGTTCATCCTTGAACTAGTTCATCCATAGCCCCTCAAGGCAATCGACCACACAACACTGGATTAGGGTATTACACCACAACGGTGGCCCAAACCAGTATAAAATCTCTGTGTCTTGGTGTCTCTTTGAGCTCGACGCGCTAGGATAGGGAGGATCGCGAGTAGGCAGGCTGGGCAGGTTGAGATCTCCGCACGCACCCCAGAGTTCGAACCTCTCAAGGGTTGCCGGATCCCGAAATGCGACAGCAATAAATGGCGCAAGTATAAGGTAGTGATGACCGTCAAGGGATCGGGCACACCTAATACTAGCAAGAAGGCCAAGACTGAGGTACCCAGCACGGAAGTTGCTGCGTGCACTGATTGCTGGGAAGCCGTGGCTGCCGAGAAGGACGGGAAAGGTGATAGCCCGTACTGCAAAATCCATCCGACCAAGGGCCACGATCTCCAGGAGTGTCAGCAGGTCGAGCAGCTCATCAAGAAGAAGACGGCTGAATATGAGAGGTGTGATAAGGAAATAGGTCAGAATGGTGCTGGCAGGAAGGGTCGGGGCAGCGAAGCTGGTCGTCCCGGCAAGGCTCCTTGGAACCAAGGGCAACCCACTAGGGCCCGTGAGAAGGAGGATTGCAATAACGATAGTGATGGAGGAGATGAAGAGGAAACTAGGAATTCCAGAAAACACTGACGCCCTGTGCATTGATGGAGGTGCATCTCTGCACTCCTCTCACTGCCAACTTAAACAGTGGGCGCGTGAAGTCAAATTCACAAACAATCTACAACCTCAAAGTCACAAAGATGTTGGTTGACGGCGGGGCCGGGTTGAATCTGATTTCTCCGAAGATAATCAACAAACTCCAGATTGCAGAAGAAGAGCTTGAGGCTACTGGCATGTTTCAAGGAGTTAACCCCACCAGGAGTCGTCCTAAAGGGAAGATCACGCTGCAGGTGACATTCAGCGGAGAGTTGAACTACCGGACTAAGAAGGTTGTGTTTGATGTGGTGGACCTCTCCCTATCGTAAAATGGAAACCTTGGTCACCAGCCCAAGAAAAATTCATGGAGGCATCCCACTATGCCTACAACAACTTGAAGATGCGGGGGCCGATTGGGGTCATTTCCGTTCCATCAGACGAGAAGGATGCAATCATTTGCATGGACAAGATGTACCAGGACGCAGTTGTGGCAGAGGCCGCAGAAGCCACTATTCCTGCCAAGGGAATCAAGAAAAAGAAGAAAGCTAACAAGGGCTCTAGTGAGGAATCCGGGAAGCGCGCCTCTTCGGAGTGCGCAGCGCCTGTTGATGACTTGCCGGAGAGTTCCAGCAAGAGACCCAAAGCTGTTGCACCTGCTGTGAAGAAGGTCCCGACAGCCTGGCTAGCGCTGATGGTACCCTTACTGATATAGGGTGGAACCCTAGATGCCCAATCTTTCAGGTTCGGAGGGAATCCTACCAAGAACACGAAGAACATGAGAGGGGAAACGAGGGGAACACGAGGGAAACACGGGAGAAATCACTCAACCAACAAGAAATGGTCACACATATGCTAGATCCTCAAAACACAAAGAGATAAACAGTCTGAATCCAATAAGGGATGATACATAGGGTAACCGGTTCTTCTCCTTGAGGAGGTCTTGAGTTCTTCCCGTTAGGGGTATTGAATCCTAGTGGATCTTCTCTGAAGAGGCACGATCTCTCTTGGAGGAGCAGATCCAGATGGATGAGCAAGGCTCTATCTCACAAACGAGCTATCACAACACTAACCCTATAAAGAGGGCGGAGGAGGTATATTTATAGTCTAAGTGGACGAAAGGGTAAGTGGCTTCAGCCCAACACAAGGGTGGTCGCTGTAATAGCCTGGCTTATTAGGGATGATAGACTACTCATATCAATAAGGAATTCCTTCTTTTCCGGGATCCCATTCGGACAGAACTCCAAAGTTAAGCATGCTCAGCTTGGAGTAGTTTCAGGATGGGTGACCGACCGGGAAGTTGCTCCCGGGTGCGCACGAGTGAGGACAAAGTGCGCAGACAAGACTAGTATTGATCTGTGGGGCCAGTCTAGATCCCGCCAGGAGTAACGACCACCGGCGGGTGTGTCCGGGGCGTTACAAGTTGGTATTAGAGCCGACCCTCGCGGTTACACGGATGGTTGCGGAAAGGTGGACGTATGTGCCAAGAGGGAACGTTCCTGTGGACCGACGAGGACGTCGGTTCCTCTGAGTGGGGGTGTATGTAATAGCCTGGCTTATTAGGGATGATAGACTACTCATATCAATAAGGAATTCCTTCTTTTCCGGGATCCCATTCGGACAGAACTCCAAAGTTAAGCGTGCTCAGCTTGGAGTAGTTTCAGGATAGGTGACCGACCGGAAGTTGCTCCCGGGTGCGCACGAGTGAGGACAAAGTGCGCAGAAAAGACTAGTATTGATCTGTGAGGCCAGTCTAGATCCCGCCAGGAGTAACGACCACCGGCGGGTGTGTCCGGGGCGTTACAGTTGCACAGGCTTCGGACGTCCGACGGTCACCGGTCATCCGAAGGCTTGCGAGGGTCCGGACGTCCGGTGCCGGTCGACCGTCCGATGTTTCGGCTTTGGTCAGGAGCGGTCGGTCGTCCGATCGGGGTCGGTCGTCCGGTCGTTCGGTCGTCCGAAAGTCTCCTTTCTTCCGATGTTTTCGCTCGGGTGTGGTAGTGCCGGTCGTTCGGAGAGGCTCGGTCGTCCGGGCACTAGGAGGTGTCCGGTCGTCCGGCCGCTGGTTGGTTGGAGCCTCCAGGGATCGGACGTCCGAGAGGCATCGGTCGTTCGATGACTGGGAGCTTCTAGTGGTCCTTCTTCTTGTCCATTGAACTTGGTGTCCTCGTTGTCTTGTCCGTTGGGCGCAGCTGGTCCATGGCTTCCCTCCAAATACCTGATTACACATAGGGTCTCCGCATGAGGTAGTAGCCATGTCTCATAGGTAGAAAGTGGTAGTTTCGAGAGGAGCGAGTTCACCTTATCTTTGATAGACTTTGCTCGAGCTCTTGTCATTGGTCCAAGTGGTGTCATGGGAGATGTAGATACGTCCATGGGGATGATCATGGGATGCTCCGCATCATCTCCCCCTTGGGAAACATCCAACCTCGGGTCGAAAGCTTCATCACCATGGTAGGGCGAGAGGTCTTTGACATTGAAGATGTCACTCGCGTTGTACTTGTCGCTTGGGAGGTCAATCTTGAAAGCTTTGTTGTTTTAGCGTGCTAGCACCTTGAATGGTCCATCGGCTCATGGTAGAAGTTTGGAATTGCATTCCTTGGGAAGCGGTGCTTTTGAAGGTGTAGCCACACAAGATCTCCAATGTTAAATATCATGGGTTGCCTTTTGATGTTGAGCTTGGTCGCGAGTCGTTGTACTTGGCGCTTGATGGTGTGCCTTGTATCTTCATGCATCCTCTTGAGGTAGCTTGCTCGTGCACTCGCGTCCATGTTGGTGCGCTCTTGTAGTGGAAGAGGTAGAATGTCCAATGGGGACAATGGGTTGAAACCATAGATGACCTCAAAAGGGGACTTGCCGATAGTCGAATGTCTTGCGCGGTTGTAGGCGTACTCGGTGATGGGTAGGCACTCCTCCCAGTCCTTGATGTTCCACTTGATCAACACGCGAAGCAGAGTGGATAGTGTGCGGTTTGTCACCTCCGTTTGGCCGTCGGTTTGAGGATGGTATGCCGAAGAGAACAAGAGCTTAATTCCAAGCTTGGCACATAGAGTCTTCCAAAAGTAGTTGAAGAACTTGAGGTCGTGGTCCGAAACAATTGTCTTTGGCACTCCATGGATGCGCAATATTTCCCTAAAAAAATATTTGCAATATGTGAAGCATCGTCTATCTTGTTGCATGGGATAAAATGAGCACTCTTGCAGAATGAGTCCACAACAACAAACACGGAATCCTTTCTATTTTGAGTTCTAGGCAACCAAGTACAAAGTCCATGCTAATGTCTTCCCAAATTTGATAAGGAATAGGAAGAGGCATGTAAAGACCATGGGATTGAGCTTTTGACTTAGCTTTGTGACATGTAGAGCAACAGTTGGTTAAACGAGAGACGTCACGAAACATCTTGGGCCAAAAGTAGTTCTTGGAGAGCATGGTGAATGTCTTGTCATGTCCAAAGTGTCCCATGAGTCCGCCTCCATGAGCCTCTTGCAAAAGGATCAAACAAAGAGAAGACTCGGGAATGCAAAGTTTGTTAGCTGTCATAACATAATCATCCTTGATATAATATCATTCCCAAGATGTATACGTCAAACACTTGGCATAAGGAATAGCAAAAGATGTATCATGCGCATACAAGTCTTTTATGTGGTCAAAGCCAATGACATTCAATCCAAGTTTAGTGACAAGTGTGCAGATGCAGGAAAGGGCATCCGCCACTACATTTTCCTTACCTTTGATGTACTTGATGACATAAGGAGAATACTCAATGAATTCACTCCATTTAGCATGATGCCTGTTCAACTTAGTTTGACCTTTTAAGTACTTAAGCGTTTCATGGTCGATATGAATGATAAATTCATGAGGTCGAAGATAATGTTCCCATTCACGCAAAACTGTCACTAAATCATATAGCTCTTTGTCATAGATGGGGTAATTGAGTTGCGCTCCGGAAAGTTTTTCAGTAAAGTATGTTATGGGCGCTTCTCTTGCGTTAACACACCTCCTCTGCCATTACCACTAGCATCACAATGAATCTCAAAAGGTTTGTCAAAGTTGGGTAATGCAAGAACGGGAGCATGAGTAAGCAAATTTAAGCTCATTAAATATGTTATCTTGGGATGGTCCCCAAAGAAATGGCGCATTTTTCTTACTCAAGGAATGTAAAGGTGAAGCAATGGTGCTAAAATCCTTCACAAATCTACAATAGAAAATGGCTAAACCAAGAGAAACTACGCACTTGTTGCAAGTTGGTTGGTTGGGGCCAAGTTTTAATAGCATTGATCTTAGACTCATCTATGTGAACACCCTTAGAAGACATAACAAAACCCAAGAAAACAAGCTTGTCAATACCAAAAAGGCATTTATCCATATTAGCATAAAGTCGCTCTTTCCTAAGGGTTTGCAACATGGTTCTAAGATGGGTGACATGATCTTTGAGGGATTTGCTAAAGATAAGAATATCATCAAAATAGACCACAACAAATACACCAATATAGGTACGAAGAACAAAGTGCATGACTCGCATGAAAGTACCGGGTGCTTCGGATAGACCCATTGGCATAACTAGCCTTTCATATAAGCCAAATTTGGTCTTAAATGCGGCTTTCCATTAATCATCTTCTTGGATGTGTATTTGATAGTAGCCACTCTTAAGATCAATCTTAGAGAAAATGGCGGCACCGCTAAGCTCATCAAGCATATGATCTAAGCGTGGAATAGGGTTACGATATGTAACGGTGATAGCATTGATGGGATGACAATCGGAAACCATGTGATAAGTACAGTCTTTCTTTGGAACAAGTATGACCGGAACGACACAAGGACTCAAGCTTTCACGTACTTGACCGTTGTCGATGAGTTGTTGTACTTACCATTGGATCTCCTTAGTTTCCTCGGGGTTGACGCGGTAGGGAGCCTTGTTAGGTAGAGGTGCTTGGGGGATGAGCTCGATTCGGTGCCCAATGCCTCGTAGTGGAGGTAGACCCAGAGGTAGCTCATCAGGGAAAACATCTTGGAATTTATGCAAAAGAGAAGACAACACTAAAGGGAGATCGTGAGAGGTGTTAGTTTTTGGTGCCTTATCCTTGCACACGAGGACATAGTGCATAAAACTTGATGGGTTCTAACACACTTCTCCCATCTCACTTTTGGTGGCATACAGGACTAAGTTTTTCTTGTCGCTCATCATGGAGGCACTCGGTTTTGGCTTTTGGTGCTCACTCTCCTTTGGGTGGATCACTCTCTCACTCTTTTCTCCATGATGGGTGGCTTGCTTGTCGGCGATCACTTCACATGGAGGCATAGGTCGTAGTACATACTCCTTTCCTTTCATCTTGAAACTAGAGTGATTGGTACGCCCGTTGTGGATGATTCCGCGGTCAAATTGCCATGGTCGACCAAGAAGGAGGTGGCAAATGGACATCGGGACGACAGCGCACTCCAATGTGTCTTCATATGCTCCGATTTTTGAAGGAGACTTTGACCGTATGCTTAACTTGGATAGTGCCGAAATCACTTAGCCATTGAACCTTTTAGGGGTGCGGGTGATTCTTCTTGACCAATTGGAGATTGGAGCATAGTTCTTCACTTGCCAAGTTGTGACAACTACCTCCAACGATGATGACCTTGACGGACCTTCCATTGATGCCGACCTTGTTGTGGCATCTTTGGTCTTCGTCTTGTTGATGTTGAAGAGTTAAGACTTTGGAGACAACGAGGGCGGGGCTCGAGTCCTCATCACAAAAGACTTGATCATCTTCATCTTCGTTCACGCGTCGGTGCATGGCCACTTGCTCAAGGGCTTCCATTTCCTCTTCACTCATGGAGTCATAGGTTCCGTCGTCGTTGAGGATCATGGTGCACTTGTTGGTATATTAAAAGGATTTGTGGCCTCGGCGCCTCAAGTGAAACACTTGATAGAACTTGCCTTGACGGTCTCATCGGTTGGAGTAAATGGTGAAGCTCGCGGCTTGAAGTTGCTTGTAGTAGGAGGACGACTTGAAGTTGTCAAAGTTTTCTTGTAGCTCGACTTGTTGCCATTGCTTGTAGATGGCTTGGTTGAGGTAGAAGGTGTAGAAGTTGAAGCTTGGGTGTTGGAGAACTATAGCTCTTCGAAGAGTACTTGGCGTACTTGAAGTCATCTTGCACTTGACGTTTTGCTTTGGTAGGTTGATGCACGAGCTCAATGAGGTTGGAGTAGGGTTGGAAGTCGGCAATCTTCTTGATGGGATGATTGAGGGCATTCAAAAAACAGACCATAGTTTGCTCATTATCTTCTGTGACATTGGCTCTTATCATGGCAATCTCCATTTCCTTGTAGTATTCTTCAACGCTCTTTGTTCCTTACTGTCGGATTTCGGGTTCCGGCAGACCCTCAAGGTTCGAACTCTGGGGTGCACGCAGAGATCACACCCACTGCCTACCCATGTCTCGCCGCCTCGCAAGGATCTAAAACTACACGAAGAACAACACAGAGGAAACGAGGTTTATACTGGTTCAGGCCACCATTGTGGTGTAATACCCTACTCCAGTGTGTGGTGTGGTGGATTGCCTTTGGGGATGATGATGAACAGTACAAGGAAGAACAGCCTCGCAAGGGTCTGTTCTTGGCTAGAGCGATGAACTGTTAGGGGAGTTCAGTCGCTTATCTCTCTCTCTGTATCAGATGCCTCTAGTCTCCTCCGTCTACAGATGCGGATACCTCTACCCTATGGGTGGCTAGTCCTATTTATAGGCAGAGGCCCTGGGCCTCTCCCCAAATATTGAGCGGGAAGGGCGCCAACAATTGGCCATTTTGAAGGGGAACATCTGGTACACTTATCCTGACTAAAGTTGGTCCTCGCCTGCCAAAGGCCCTGACGATGACGCCGGCTTGGGCTCCACGATGACCCCCGTTCTGTCGTCCTGCTGGTCTTCGTCTTGTTGCACTGAAATGCTTGCCTTTGCTTGATACTCTCGCGTGCGCTTGCCCCCTTTGCCGCAAAGAGGAAACAAGGACTCTGCGCAAGCCGGCGCCCGCCTGGCGCCCACTTGGCGCCCGCTTGGCCTTGGTCGTCATGGCTTGCGTCATGGGCACCTTGCGAGGTAACCTGCCTTGATCTCTCCGCCTCCTCGCGAGCCAGCCTGATGAGGCTGTGTCCAAGGAAGCGTCCTGTCGTCCGCCCCGCGAGGCTTGGCCCCTCACGAGGGTCTTGTACATGTGTTGATGAAGATGGGACGTACTGGGCCACTCCTTGAGCCACGCCGCTGGCCGCAGGCAGGCAAGTCTGGGTACCCCCGTTCCCAGAACGCCGACAGTAGCACCCGGGCCCAAGGCGCGCTTGGACTTGGCTTAGCAAAGAAGCGAAGGGGCAAGTGTGAAGCGCCGCGGGCCCCAATATCCTGCGTCCTTGGGCGCCGCGTGGCGGTTGATTGGATGTGGGCGTCCCGGCTCCCCCACGAGCCTCGGCAACTGCACGAACTGACAAAAGAGCGATACCCATCTAGGCCTACCTTCTTTACCTTCTCCAGTCATTCCCCAGATCCCCTTTCTCGCTCCTATCCTTCTTGCTTCCGAAATCCCCAGATCTACTCCAACCCTACATCCTAGCAAGGCATGGCGCCTCGCCAGACCCCGGCCGGAGCATGGTACTCGCCCGCTCTGGATCCTCCGAATGTGTCGGGGAAGAACCTGGCCCTAACGCGCCAGATGATGGCAGCGCAAGGCAACGACGGGGCGGCCGTGCTTAAGGTTGGCTCCGCCGTTCCTGAGGACGAAGAAGCACCTTCTACCCGCTCTTCGTGAGCACCATCGCCGCCGGTCGGGTGCCCATTTTTCCGAGTTCTTCCTCTCTGTTCTCCACCATTACAACCTGCTAGCTCTGCATCTCCATCCCAACTCTGTTCTTCTCCTGGCGATTTTCACCTACTACTGCGAAGCTCATGTCGGGCTAAGGCCCTCGGTGGCCTTGCTGCGCCATTACTTTTACCTCCGGGTCTCTCGCGGCCCCATCACCGCGTGCGCGAGCTTTGTCGCGTATGGCAGCTCCAATGCCATCTCGAAGCCCGAGAAGAGGATTGAAGGCTTCAGGAGCAAGTGGGTCATGGTGGATGCTGGGCTTATCCATCCATAGGATTCTACCCA
Organism: Triticum dicoccoides; assembly: GCF_002162155.2. NCBI lineage: Eukaryota > Viridiplantae > Streptophyta > Magnoliopsida > Poales > Poaceae > Triticum > Triticum dicoccoides. The sequence continues at coordinate 339,400,668 of NC_041385.1, forward strand.
CGGAGCAACCCAAGTCTGTTGACGCTTGGTCCCGCGTGGAGCTCATTGACCCCGCGCGAAGCTAGTGCTGGAGAGGATGGACGCGGACCTGTGGCCAGGCAACATGGCGACGGCAAAGCTGACCGGGGCGTCGCTCCTGTGGGAGTTCCTGGAGCACCGGGTGGTTCCGCTTCGGGAATATTCGCTCCCGCTATGGAGGCTCGGGGGGGACGATGCCGCCCTTCACCCGAACCCCGAAATCTTGGCCGACGAAGATCTGGCCGTGGTTCTCTAATCCTTGGTTGGTGGTGACGTGGCGAGACTGGAGGTTGCTCCTGTGCCCCTGTTCCTTTGGGAGGATTGGGAGAAGGTGGTGAACTCCATGCCCGCTTTCGACAGGGACGGGCCTGTGCCCGCGGAGGTTCCCGAGGACCTAGCGGCCCCGGCGACGGTGAACATGTCCTCCGGCGACTCCAGTAGAGAGGAGGAGGAAGAGGAGCACGAAGAGGAGCCCGATTCTGAGGCGACCGACGGGGAGTCTAGGCCACCCCTCCCTCGGTGCAGGTCCCGCGCTCTTCGCGTCATGCCGGATGATGACGAGGACGGCAACGAGCGAGGTGGCGAGAGCTCGCCCCTGATCCCGAAGAAGGACAGGACAGGGCTGGTTCCCCGCGGGTCTGCTCTGGCTCCGAGGCGATCTGCAGACGCGCCTCCTGCTCCCGAGCCTCTTGAGGTTGATCCCAGCAGCCGGCTCTCAAGCTTCAAGTTAGGTCAGAGGTTGCTTGAGCCCGCGAGCGATCACCAGTAAGTGCTTGATTCTCGCTTTGCTTCTTGCTTTGTTGTTGAGGCTTGACGTTCATATTCCCTTGCTAGGCCAGTGCCTGCGGCGAAAAAGCTAAAGGGGGCTCCTGAGGCTTCATCCGGGGCAGCACCTCCATCTGCGGGGCAAGGGGGTGGCAAGACGCGGGCCTCTCCTACTCGGTCATCCTCGTAAGGCCTGGCGGGGCTAGCTGGGGCGAGCTCAGCCCCCATGGCCCAAGCGACTCCCGAGGTGTCCTTGCCTGACACTACTACCGCAATCGTCGGGGCGCAGAAGGTCCCGACTCATGGTGCTGTCATTACGCTACCATCTTCTCCCCCTACTCCACCAACTGCCATCTCTCCGACTCCTTCTACTGTCCTGGACTGTGCTGCTGCTGAGCTGGACCGGCTGTGACAAGATCTTCTAGGTGCCGACCTCGCTTGGTGGCCGGGCGCCTGGAGCTGGCCTCTGGCTGGGTCCGATCTGATGCTTCCGTCCGAGCGGCGCTGGCTCAGGCGGCGACGGCTTGCGACAAGGAGAGGCAGGCCATCCTTGAGGCGAAGGCCGCTAGCGACGCTGCCTTGGGTGAGGTAGCAGATGTCCGAGGTCGCTGCGAGGCGCTGGAGAGTGAGTTGCAAGGCCTGCGCGACCAGCTTGCCAAGGAGGCCCGTGTCCGCCAGGAGAAGGAAGAAGACATGAAGGCTCACGAGGCTGCCGCCAAGGACCGGGATGCCAAACTTGAGGAACGCCATGGCCGGTTGGGTGCGCTGGAGCAGGCGTTGGAGGCAAAGAGGATCGAGTTGGACGGCAAGGTGTGGGTCCTAGCCGAGGACCACGTGGCCTTTGCGAAGCTGGAGGTGAAGGCTCGCACCTTGCTGAAGTCGCTTTATGACAGCGGCCTGGAAAGCCCGCTCGCCGGTGCCGAGGATGGCCCCGCCAAGCTGCTTCCCTTCCTGGTCCGCGCCCTTGAAGATGTCGCCCTTGGCCTTGGCCCCACGGCTGAGGCTGAGGCGCGTGTCCTTTCTTCTGCAGCGCTGACGCGCGTCTTCACCCATGTCTACCTCCGTGACCCCAGCGTTGACCTTGACAGCCTGTTGAAGCCTGTGAGTGGCGAGCTTGCCGCGGTCGCTGCTGAGGCCGTGAAGGGTCGCGCGGAGGCTCTGCTGGTGAAGTTCCGGGCCTTCAGCACCAAGCCGAAGCGAGGCGCTGCCAATCCTGAGGCTCCACGAGGCGAAGCTGCCCAATGCAGCTCCGTCACTAGCGATGGCACCACCAGAAAGTGACTCCTTCGCGGCTCCCGTCCTTCTTTTAGCTCCTGCAACATGCATCATGCCTCGTGGAGGTGTTTAAACTTGTGTTTGGCATTGTCAAAGCACACTATGGACTGTAATATTTGCTTTTGAATTCCCTGAGATTTGCGCTTTTCCTTCCTACTTGCTTGTGTTCTACGTCGGCAGAGCCCGGCCCCGCGCATACCTCATCCACCGTTAGCCCCGACCGGAAACCAGGACGGGACCAAGGAGTGAGGGGCTACGTGACAAGTTAGGCTCCTGAGTCGCGATGCTTAGGAGTCCCCCTTGACGCACGAACAACAAGTAGGGAGGTGAGATGTATGGGTGAATTTACCGTTCTACATCGGCAGAGCCCAGCCCCATGCATACCTCAACCGCCGTTAGCCTTTCGGAACTAAGGGGTGAGGGGCTACGTGACGAGTTAAGCTCCTGAGTCACGATGCTCAAGAGTCCCCCTTGACGTTCAAACGGCCTTCGTACCTTGGCTCCGCTCGGGGACAGGCGTGCGACGAACCAGGCCCGAGGGGCCTGGCTGGGTGGCGTGCGCCTGGGCGTGACCCAGGCGTAGCCCCGGTGCCCAGCCCCCTCGCGCGGCACTCCCGAGGGGAGGCGTTATGGTGGGGCCGGACATTGAGCTCTGGGCTCCCTAAGGTTGATGCGGCCGAGGGCCACCCTTAGTTGTTTATCACCAGCGGGGAGCATAGCGCTTCCGTATGCGTACGGGCATAGCCGCTCCTCGGCAGTGTCGTCAGCTAGCACGGAGCATGGTGCTTCCACTGGTGCGTGGGAGGGGGCTCCCCTCTGGGAGGAGCCCCCGGGGCGTGTACAGCCCCGCCCTGACACGTGGCTGACACGGTAGGGCCTGACGAGGTGTATCTGGGCACCCGTGAGCCAGGGCGGGACTCACGGGGCCCTACCTCAAGGCGGGTTACGCCTGGCTCTGGGCCTTTTCTTGTGATGTGTTCCTGCAGATTTGGTTAGATGCCGATGCTCTACGTCCTCGGGTCCCGCCCTCGAGCGGGCTCGGCCGTCGCTGGTATGCCAGGTCGCGATGCCGTGGATAAGGCCTGAGGGTGAGGGCTGGAGAGCCAGTAAGAGCCCATGAGTCGCGATGCTCAGGAACCCCCCCCCCTTTAATGTGCAAGTGGCCGACATGAAGGAAGAAGGATGCCGTGGACAGGCACCAAATAACGATAATGATGGGTCAAATGCACGACTTGAATAAACGCAAGAGGAATACATGCCACTGGGTCTGGACCGGGTGGCTTGGGGATAATGCAGCCCGAGGGGCGCCCCCAATAAAGTAAACTGAAAGCATGAACCAAAGGGATACGTGCCGCAGGGACGGACCCATGTGGCGTGGGGATGATGCAGCCTTGGGGGGCGCTCCCAGCTGAAAATGAAACTCGAAGGATGTCACTTGATCATGCTGAAGATGAAGGGATGCTGAAGTAGTGGACGGCGTGCGCTGCGGAAGCTGATCTTCACGAGCCCCCAGGCCTAGGGGCCTCAGGAGGCTCCAGAGGCGCTGGCAGCTCCTCGCGGACCATCTCCATCTCCTCCAGGACTGCGGAATGCCTGACCGCTTGAGCCTCCAAGATGCTCCTCATGAGGTGCTGACGCACAGCAGCCGCGTTCGGCAGGCCGTAAGGCATGCGAACATAGCTGTGGGGTGGACCTTTGCAGCGTCCCGCGCGTGAGGGCCAGAGGCGCTCCTGAGAGGCGGCTCGGTTGAGACCTGGTATGTCGATGCAGACGCGCAGCCCACCATCCTCGCCTGGATGGGAGCTACGGTGGGCAAGCGGTGGCTGCCACTCATGACTCTTGACTCCTGCAGCTCCTGAATGATCTCGATGACGAATTCCTGAGGGTTTGGCCCTCCTTGCCTTGCTCCTTCCTGAGGGAAACGTGCGTTGAAGCACGCCTCCAAGTGGTGCCCGAGCGCCTCCCTCGTGATCCTAGCAAAGTCGATGGCCCTCTAGGAGAGAGCCCTGGAGCCTTGCTCGAGGAGGGCGCCGGGAGCGCCTTCCTATGCGACAGAAGGAGGCGCCCCCTGAACAGGCACGGACCCTGAGGGGCCTGCCACCCGAGGGGTCGGACCAGGTGATGTCTTCTTCTTCTTAGGAACGGCCTCTGGGAGCCTCCTGCTCATGTGATCTGGGTCTTCAATTGATGCGGCTTGGAAAGCACGCTCCAGAGAACACACATCGTCTCTCTCTTCACAAGGCACCATGATGACTCCACCGCTCCCTGGCATCTTGAGGACATTGTAGCCGTGATGGGTCACGGCCATGAACTTGGCCATGGCTGGGTACTCGAGGATGGCATTGTACGGCAGGCGGATGTGGGCGACATTGAAGTCAATGAGCTCGGTGCGGTAGTTGTCGCGCTTCCCGAAGGTAACAGGAAGGCGGACCTGCCCTATCGGAACCGTGGAACCATCAGTGACTCCTGAGAAAGGCTTGGTTGGCTGCAGCTGATTGTAGGGCACTTGGAGATTGTTGAACGTCTCGATGGATAGGACATTGAGCCCTGCTCCGCCATCGATGAGGGTCCCGGTGACTTGCACATTGCTGATGATTGGAGAACAAAGCATCGGGAGGACTTCGACTGTGGCCGCGCACTTGAGCCGATCCGCTGAGCTGAACGTGATGGCGCATGCTGACCACCTGAGAGGGCGTGTGGCCTCAAGCTTGGGGAGGACTGCATTCACTTCGAGAGCAAACTTCTTGAAGATGCGCTGAGAGGTCGGGGCTTGAGCGCCGCCCAAGATGCAAGCGATTGCTCGCGGCTCCTGGAAGCCTCCAGCCCCCTCATCCTGATGATGGTCTTCATTCCTCCTCGGCTGCGGTGGCAGAGGAGGGAGGCCCGCATTGCCTTGTGGGTGATCCTCGCGAGGCTGATCCCTCCAACCCCCCTCACGAGGTGGGTCCCTCCAACCTCCCTCGCGAGGCTGGTCCTGCAAGCGGTCCTCGCGACGTCGGTCACGCCACCCTTGGCGAGGGCCACGGTCTTCCCATCGTCCTCCACCTCTTCCTCCTCCTCGGCCATAGCCCTGGCATTGCGCTCGGGGCGTCGGCCGGCACGCACGTCTTGCATGGCCCTGAGCTCTTGGCATTCGTTGGTGTTGTGGGTGTGGAGGTCGTGGTACACGCAGTACCGGCTGCCCTTGGATGACTCAGGCTGATCCCTGCCGCGCTTGGTGTCCGGTTCTGCTGCAAGCACGGCAGCCCCCTTGTGCTTCACGTCTTTGGCCTTGGGCTTCTACTCTTCTGGGTCAGCAGCTGGCAGCTCGAGGAGGGAAAGGCGCCCTTCCTCAGCCCTAGTGCACTTGGTCGCCAGGTTGAACAGTTTCAGGGAGGTGCACAGGTCCTCATGGATTGCAAGCTCCTCCTTCATCTTGACATCACGCACGCCGTCGGAGAAGGCTCAGATGATGGCCTCCTCAGACACCTTGGGGATCATAAGGCGAGCGCTATTGAAACGCTGGATGAACTTCTGCAGGGTCTCTCCCGGCTGCTGCTTGATGCGGCGCAAGTCGCTCATGGCCGGGGGCAGGTCGCGGGTGCCCTAGAAGTTGGTGATGAATCGGCTGCGCATCTTATCCCAGGAGGATATCGTGCCAGGTGCCAGGTTCAGGAGCCAGGTGCGGGCGCTGTCCTTGAGCGCCATGGGGAACCAGTTTGTCATGACCTTCTCGTCCCCGTTGGCGGCTTCGATGCCCAGCTCATAGAGCCGGAGGAACTCCGCAGGGTCAGCCGTGCCATCGTAGCGTGGAAGCAGGTCTGGCTTGAACTTGCCTGGCCAGGCCACGCTGCGCAGCTCGGCGGTGAAGGCACGGCAGCCTGCAGTGGCCGCGGGAGGCCTTGGGTGACGGAGAGCTTGATCTTGGAAGTCCCTGTGCGCTGCTGCCAGGTGCAGCGCGGGGTCTTGATGTGCTAGAGAAGGAGCGCGTTCGTGCCGGGCCGGTGCGGGAAGCACACGGGCGGCTTCTTGGGGACAAGGGATCTCTTGGCAGCTCTTCTCTTGCTGTGCCGGCGCCGGACGGAGTGGGTTCCGCCCATGGGCCACGCGCCTTGGGGCCAAGGCGCCTTTTTGAGGGGGAGGTAGCTGAGGCGCCCCCGGAGCTTCGTTGCCCGCGCAGGGCGGGGCGTGGTGCAGCGAGAGGGATGGCGCAGGGGATCCCCCAGCGGCGCTGATGACTCGGTGATGCAGGCGAGCCATTCGTCGTAGAGGTCGTCGACGGGATGGTAGTGCAGGAGTTCCCGTGCCAGGAGCAGCGCAGCGTGCGCGTACGCAGGGGCATGACGGGCGTGGGACGAGGAGCCGGCTGGGGTCAACGACGGGGTGGCGGTGCGGCCTACTCGCCGCACTGAAGGATGTAGGGACGACGCCTGCTGCTCGCTCCCCGCCAGGCCGGTGGTGGCGTTGACCACAGGCGACGGGGAATGGTGGGGACGACCGCCAACGGGGGCCGTCTGGGCGACACGAGTGGCGAGAGCGGCCCGGTGCTCGGCGCGGGCTTGATGAGCGTCTGTCATGGATGCGAAGGGCGGCGAAACACGAGGCGACGGAAGGAGGATTCCGGCGCACCCCTACCTGGCGCACCAAATGTCGGATTTCTGGTTCCGGCAGACCCTCAAGGTTCGAACTCTGGGGTGCACGCGGAGATCACACCCCCTACCTACCCATGTCTCGCCGCCTCGCAAGGATCTAAAACTACACGAAGAACAACACAGAGGACACGAGGTTTATAATGGTTCAGGCCACCATTGTGGTGTAATACCCGACTCCAGTGTGTGGTGTGGTGGATTGCCTCTGGGGCTGATGATGAACAGTACAAGGAAGAACAGCCTTGTGAGGGTCTGTTCTTGGCTAGAGCGATGAACTGCTAGGGTAGTTCAGTCGCTTATTTCTCTCTCTGTATCAGATGCCTCTAGTCTCCTCCGTCTACAGATGCGGATCCCTCTACCCTGTGGGTGACTAGTCCTATTTATAGGCAGAGGCCCTGGGCCTCTCCCCTAATATTGAGAGGGAAGGGGAACATCTGGTACACTTATCCTGACTAAAGTTGGTCCTGGCCTACCAAAGACCCTGACGATGACGCCGGCTTGGGCTCCACGATGACCTCCGTTCTGTCGTCCTACTGGTCTTGGTCTTGTTTGCACCAAAATGGTTGCCTTCGCTTGATACTCTCGCTTGCGCTTGCCCTCTTTGCACCAAAGAGGAAACAAGGACTCCACACAGGCCGGCGCCTGCCTGGCGCCCGCTTGGCCTTGGTTGTCACGGCTTGCGTCATGGGCACCTCGCGAGGTACCCTGCCTTGATCTGTCCGCCTCCTCGCGAGCCAGCCTGACGAGGCTGTGTCCAAGGAAGCCTCCTGTCGTCCGCCACGCGAGGCTTGGCCCCTCGTGAGGGTCTTGAGCATGTGTTGATGAAGATGGGCCGTACTGGGCCACTCCTTGAGCCACGCCACAGGTCGCAGGTAGGCAAGTCTGGGTACCCACGTTCCCAGAATGCCGACACTTACTTGAGGAGTTGGAGTTTCTTGAAGAGATCGCGGTTGTAGTAGGTTGGCATGAAGCGTGCGCACATGACAGCTTTCATTTCCTCCCATGTGGTGATTGGTGGTTCACCTCTTGCTTCTCGGTGCTCAAGGACATGTTCCCACCATATGAGCACATAGTCTTGGAACTCGAGGGATGCCATAGCGATCTGCTTCTCTTCCTTATAGCTGTGCAAAAGAAAGATCTTGTCGACCTTCAATGCCCATGAAAGGTACTCTTCGGGATCATTACTTCCATGGAACTTGGGCATGGAGAACTTGAGCTTGCCGTAGTGTTTCCCTTCATTGTGTAGGGTTCGAGGGTGATGATGACGCCCTTGACATGGAGGATTATCAACCTCATGTTGCTCTTGGTGTGGAGGATTTCCATTTTCGTCTTGCTCATGATGAACTTGAGGTTGTGGATGAGCTTGTCGAGCTTGTGGAGGAGCTTGAGGAACTTGACGATGCACTCTTGCTTGGTAGTTCCGCTCTTGAATTTCTTTGCTAAGTGCTTCCTCTTGATTGTGCCTATCTCGGTTCCGGTTGGTAATGGCTCGACTTGACTCTCGGAGGGCACGTTGCGCTTGAAGTGCTTGATCTTCGCGTAGTCGTTGTTCTTGACATTGAGCCTTGGCGTCTTGTTCATCTTGGTGTTGTCGTGCTCGCTCTTCCTCTTGGAGACGTTGATGTTGCCTTTCTTGTGCTTGTGCGAGAGGATCTTGGTGTTGGCGATGACGATGTAGTTGCTCGTTGAATTTCTCATGTGGATGATTGCCGTGTAGAGGATTGCTAGATGCTTGACGGTCTCGACACGAGCTCGATGTAGAGTGTTCGATATCGGAGTACTTGAGCCAAAGATGGTGTCGTCGGAGTGTCGACTCAAGCGGCTCTGTCTTGAGTAGGATGAAGTGGTAGAATGGCAGTTCACCAATAAGGCATGAATATCGTCCATTCTTGCATCATTCTCTTGTTTGTGAGCATCGAGCTTGTTGTCGAAGTATATCTTGTTTGTTGCTCGGAGAGTCACAAGTCGGTGGCGAGATTGTTGACGCGTTCCCTCATTGCTTTTTGTTCTTGATGCAAAGCTTGTTGTGCACCGAAGAGGTGGCTCTTGGTGACATAGGATGACATGTCGTCGTCTTGCTCGATGAAGAGTGGGTTGGTAGAAGAACTTGGCCTATCCATCATTCCAAACCAATATGTGAGTGGGAGAAAGAGAAGAACTTATACCAAATGTACCTTAACCGATGTTGAAGATGGATCAATGATCACTCATATGTGGAACAAGGAAATAGCACAATTGGTACCAATTCTTGTCGGTTCACACACCTACACAAGTAAAAGCTTATGGTGGAGCTCGGTTAGGATGGTGGCACAAAATTTGATGCAATAGTTAGTGAGCTTCAATAATGTTGGAAAAGATTCACAAATTTGCAAATGCAACAAGTAGACCAATAGAAAGATATGGTACACGGAAACACATACGCAAAAAGAAAAGAGGGGTCGTGCAACCAAGGAATGAGGCAAAATGTGGAGACCACAAAAATGCTCTTGGTGCACAAGAGTAGAGAGATGCAAGCATGATTTCACAATAGGCAGATACGAAACTTGTGCACAACCTACTAGGAAAAAATGCAATGACTTCTATCCCAAGTATGTTATATGTATGGTATTCCGGTGATATGATCCAAGATGACCGAGTATGACAATCTTAATGTAGTATGATGCCATGGCTCTTTCTGATAAGCTCTTTGCTTATATTTCCTTCTTGCTTAAAAGCTCGTTTAGTTCTTTCTCTTTTGAGCTCTTTTCTCATGCAAAACTTCACGAACCAAGATAGCAATTGTGTATATGCGATGACAACCTTGTGTCACAAGACATGATACCAAGATAGGCACCACTATGATATGGCATGTATGCTATGGAGAGTATTATCACTAATGTGCACAAGTCATGTTGCCGGCAATACTCAAAGGCTAGTCTCGATGGGAAAGCAACGCAAAAATGGGCTATGGTGGTTAACAATGTGATGGCAAGGAATGTACCATGAAAGGATATCACGATACCAAGATAAAAGTAGAGGTTACCATACTTGCTTATGGTCGAGGGGTCAAAATTGTGTAGCGGTTGATGTCGATGATGAATATGAGCGGCGGAGTTGTCGTTGTTGAACCGTCCCTAAGTAGATGAAACACGATAGGAAACGGAAACAACAACTCAAAACTCAAAGATCAAAATATTTGAAAATGGTCAGAGTGCTAAACGGGTGAGGGATGGTGGTTGCGGAAAGTGGTGGTGGCATGCAACTATGTATGCGGAGGTGGCGGTGGACCGGTGGGGGAAACCGAACTGAAAATATTCAGTTTCGTCAGGGATGGTCGGACAATCGGAACTCGTCGGACGTCCGGTGCCTAGGCGATTCAGGCATAGGATGAACAACTCGGTTTCGTGGAGGAGGTGGGGAATTTGGTCTAATCCGACGATTTTGTGGATAGAAATGGTGGAGATGATGGGGGAAAGCTAGATCAACATGTGGCAAACAAATGCATGGATCAAATCCAACAAACCATCATCACACCAACAAATCACAAAAAAATTGGGCTATTTTTGGTTTGGATTTTCGGATTAGGACGAAAAACAAAAAAAATCAATCTAGAAAACAAAGGGTAGGGGCTCAAAAAACATGATCAACATGGCTCATGATACCAAAGATGATGTAGTGTGGAACCCTAGATGCTCGATCTTTCACGTTTGGAGGGAATCCTACCAAGAACACGAAGAGCACGAGAGGGGAAACGAGGGGAACATGAGGAAAACAGGAGAAAAACACGAGAGAAATCACTCAACCAACAAGATATGGTCACACATATGCTAGATCCTCGAAACACAAAGAGATACACGACCCAAATCCAACAAGGGATGATACATAAGGTAACAGGTTCTTCTCCGTGAGGAGGTCTTGAGTTCTTCCCGTTAGGGGTCTTGAATCCCAGTGGATCTTCTCTGAAGAGGCACGGTCTCTCTCGTAGGAGCTCAGCCGGATGGATGAGCGAGGCTCTATCTCACAAATGAGCTGTCACAACGCTAACCCTAGAAAGAGGGCGGAGGAGGTCTATTTATAGCCTAAGTGGACGAAAGGGTAAGTGGCTTCGGCATAACACACAGGCGGTAACATAGGCGTCAGACGTTCGATGGTCACCGGTCGTCCGAAGGCTCGTGAGGGTCCGGACGTCCGGTGCCGGTCGGGCGTCCGATGTTTCGGCTCTAGTCAGGACTTGTCGGTCGTCCGGTCGGGGTCGGTCATTCGGTCGTTTGGAAGTATCCTTTCTTCTGATGTTTTGGCTTGGGTAGGGTGGTGCCGGTCGTCCGGAGAGGCTCGGTCGTCCGAACGCTTGGAGGTGTCGGACCTCCGGTTGGATCGGTCATCCGGCCTGCTTTAGCGTGCGAAGGTTGGGACTTGGCTGGTTGGTTGGAGCCTCCAGGCGTCGGACGTCAGAGAGGCGTTGGTCGTCCGATGACTGAGAGTTTCAAGCAGTCCTTTTTCTTGTCAATTGAACTCGGTGTCCTTGTCGTCCTGTCCGTTGGGTGCAGCTGGTCCATGGCTTCCCTCCAAATACCTAATAACATATAGGGTCTCCGCATGAGGTAGTAGCCATGTCTCATAGGTAGAAAGTGGTAGTTCAGAGAGGAGCGAGTTCACCTTATCTTCGATAGCCTTTGCTCGAGCTCTTGTCATTGATCCAAGTGGTGTCGTGGGAGATGTAGATACGTCCATGGGGATGATCGTGGGATGCTCCGAATCATCAATAGAAAGATATGGTACACAAAAACACACACGCGAAAAGATAAGTGGGGTCGTGCAACCAAGGAATGAGCCAAAATGTGGAGACCACGAAAATGCTCTTGTTGCACGACACTAGAGAGATGCTAGCACGATTGCACAATAGGCGGATACGAAACTTGTGCACAACCTACTAGGCCAAACTGCAACGACTTCTATCCCAAGTATGCTATATGTATGGTATTCCGATGATATGATCCAAGATGATCGAGTATGACAATCTTAATGTAGCATGATGCTATGGTTCTTGCTTATAAGCTCTTTCTTATGTTCCCTTCTTGCTTAAAAGCTTGTTTGGCTCTTTCTCTTTTGAGCTCTTTTCTCATGCAAAACTTCACGAACCAAGATAGCAATAGTGTATATGCGATGACAACATTGTGTCACAAGAGATGATACCAAGATATGCACCACTATGATATGGTATGTATGCTATGGAGAGTATTATCACTAAGTGCAGAAGTCACGTTGCCGACAATACACAAAGGCTAGTCTTGATGGGAAGGCAACGCAAAAATGGTCTATGGTGGTTATCAATGCGATGGAAAGAAATGTACCATGAAAGGATACAATACCAAGATAAAAGTAGAGGTTACTGTACTTGCTTACGGTTGAGGTGTCAAATTTGTGTAGCGGTCGATGTCGATGATGAATATGAGCGGCAGGGTTGTCATTGTTGAACCGTCCCTAAGTAGCCAAAACATGATAGGAAACAGAAAACACAACTCAAAACTCAAAAAACTAAATGTGTCAAAAAAATTGGAGTGTTAAATGGGTGAGCGATGGTGGTTGCGGAAAGAGGTGGTGGCATGCAAGTGTGTATGTGGAGGTGGTGGTGGAACGGTGGGGGAAACCAAACTGAAAATATTCAGTTTCGTCAGGGATGGTCAGACGAGAGATGGTGGTCGGACGACCGGAAGTCCTCCGACACCGGTGCATGGGCGATTTCAGGCACGGGATGAACAACTCGGTTTTGTGGAGGAGGTGGGGAATTTGGTCAAATCCAAGCGATTTTGTGAATGGAAATGGTAGAGATGATGGGGGAAAGCTAGATCCACACGTAGCAAAACAAATCCATGGATCAAATCCAACAAAACTTCATCACACGAACAAATCACAAAAAATTGGGCTATTTTTGGTGGGGATTTTCGGATTAGGATGAAAAACAAATCAATCTAGAAAACAAAGGGTAGGGGCTCCAAAAACGTGGTCAACGTAGCTCATGATACCAAAGATGATGTAGGGTGGAACCCTAGATGCCCGATCTTTCACGTTTGGAGGGAATCCTACCAATAACACGAAGAACACGAGAGGGGAACTGAGGGGAAAATGAGGGAAACACGAGATAAATCACTCAACCAACAAGAGATGGTGACACATGTGCTAGATCCTCGAAACACAAAGAGATACACGATCTGAATCCAACAAGGGACGATACATAGGGTAACTGGTTCTTCTTCGTGAGGAGGTCTTGAGTTCTTCCCATTAGGGGTCTTGAATCCTAGTGGATCTTCTCTGAAAAGGCACGCTCTCTCTCGGAGGAGCAGATCCAGATGAGTGAGCGAGGCTCTATCTCACAAATGAGCTATCACAACGCTAACCCTAGAAAGAGGGTGGAGGAGGTCTATTTGTAGTCTAACTGGACGAAAGGGTAAGTGGCTTCGGCCCAACACACGGGCGGTCACACAGGCGTCAGACGTTCGACGGTCACCGGTCGCCCGAAGGCTCGCGAGGTTCTGGATATCCGGCGCCGGTCGGGTGTTGGATGTTTTGGATCTGATCAGGAGTTGTCGGTCGTCAAGTCGGGGTCGGTCGTTTGGTCGTTCGGTCGTCCAGAAGTCTCCTTTCTTCCGATATTTTGGCTCGGGTGTGGTGGTGCCGGTTGTCCGGAGAGGCTCGGTCGTCCGGGCGCTAGGACATGTCGGATGTCCAGTCGGCGTCTGTTGTCCGGCCGCTGTAGCGTGCAAAGGCTGGGACTTGGCTGGTTGGTTGGAGCCTCCAGGCGTCGGACGTCCGATAGGCGTCGGTCGTTCGATGTCTGGGAGTTTCGAGCGGTCCTTCTTCTTGTCCATTGAACTTAGTGTCCTCACTATCTTGTCCGTTGGGTGCAGCTGGTCCATGGCTTCGCTCCAAATACCTGATCACACATAGGGGCTCCGCATGAGGTAGTAGCCATGTCTCATAGGTAGAAAGTGGTAGTTTGGAGAGGAGCGAGTACACCTTATCTTCGATAGCCTTTGCTCGAGATCTTGTCATTTGTCCAAGTGGTGTCGTGGGATATGTAGATACGTCGATGGGGATGATCGTGGGATGCTCCGCATCATTTACTATCAATGCGACCCTTGACGACAAATAGGGAAGTGCGCTCGTTCCCTTCCTGCGGGCGAATGTCGATGTGTTTACATGGCAACCATCTGACATCCTTGGTGTTCCTACAGAGGTAATCGAGCACCACCTTGCTGTCTGCCCACTTGCCCGACCTGGCAAGCAGAAGGTTCGAAAGCAAGCTTTGGAGCAGCAGCAGTTCATTGCTGAGGAAATTAAGAAACTTGAGGTAGCTGGTCTAGTCAGAGGTGTACTGCATCCTAATGAGAAATGGAGGCTGTGCATAGATTTCACCGATCTGAACAAGGCCTGCCCGAAGGACCCATTTCCCTTGCGGCGCATCGATCAGATTGTGGATTCCACCTCTGGGTGTGACATGCTCTCTTTTCTGGATGCCTTCTCTCGATACCATCAGACCTTTATGTCGAAGGAAGACGAAGAGAAGACATCGTTCATCACTCCATGTGGCACTTACTACTTCATACGTATGCCCTTCGGATGGAAGAGCACCAGATCCACCTTTGCAAGGGTAGTCCAGATTAGTTTTGAGTCACAGCTGCACAAAAATGTTGAAGCTTATATGGATGATATTGTGATCAATAACAAGGGCAGATCGACCCTTATCCAAGATTTGGAAGATACCTTTGCTAATCTGCGCAAGATCAACCTGAAGCTGAACCCAGAGGAGTGTGTGTTTGGCATTCCCTCTGGCAAGCTACTTGGCTTCTTTGTGTCTCACCGTGGGATCGAGGCCAACCACGAAAACATCAAGGCTATCGAGCAGATTCAAGCACCCAAGACAGTCAAGGATGTGAGGCGTTTGACTGAATGCGTTGCCGTGCTCAACCGGTTCATTTCCAAGTCTGCCGAGCATGCCTTGCCGTTCTTCAAAATCTTGAAGAAGGCAGGACCCATGGAGTGGACTCTAGAGGCAGACGCTGCACTGGAAGATTTGAAGGCCTACTTGTCCTTTGTGCCCACTCTGGTCACTCCAAAACCACAAGAGCCATTGCTTCTATACTTGGCGGCAACTAAACAAGTACTTAGCGCATCACTAGTGGCACATCGGGAAGTGGAAGAAGCCGCAGCATGGCCAGTGTCCCATCCAGAGAGGGAAGTTAACACACCCCGGCAAGGTCAAATGCAGATCAAGACAAAGAAGAGCAAGGTAGTGGATACAGCCCCAAGGTTGCGGCAAGGAAGAAAGTGGTGTAACGCCCAGTGTACTTCGTCAAGACCCTGTTGCAGGGGGCTAGGTCGAGGTACTCTGGCATGCAAAAGTTGATTTTTGGCCTCATCATGGCCTCAAGGAAACTGCGCCACTACTTCCAAGCCCGTGAGATCACGGATGTCACTCCCTTCCCTCTGCAAAGAATATTCAGAAACCCCGAAGGCACCTGCAGGATAGTGGAATGGGCCTTGGAGTTATCCAACTTTGGTTTGAAGTTTGAGAGCACATCAACTATTCAGAGAATGGCATTAGTGGAGTTTATTGCAGAGTGGATGCCAACCCCTGATGAAGAAGTGCTAGAGACAGCTATTCCCGGCAAGGAAGCGCCCCAAGAATGGATTATGTATTTTGATGGTGCCTTCTCCCTACAAGGTGCACGGGCTAGTGTGCTTCTCGTTGCTCCCAATGGGGACCACCTTAAGTACGTCGTCCAGATGCATTTTCCCCGGGAGAAGGCTACCAATAATACTGCAGAGTACGAAGGGCTCCTTGCAGGGCTCGGGATTGCCACGGAACTGGGGATCAACAAGCTAATCATCCGCGGAGACTCACAACTCGTGGTGAGACAACTGAACAAGGATTACCAAAGTCCATTGCTGGAGGCATATGTTGGGGAAGTGAGAAAGTTGGAGGAGCGCTTTGACAAGTTGCAAACAGAGCACATACCATGTGCTGAAAACAACATTACTGATCATCTGTCAAAGTGCACTGCACAAGAACTCCCTGTGGAACCAGGGACTTTTGTTCTCCATCTGACTCAGCCCTCCGTAACCCCGACAATAATGGCCAGAAAGAGAAGGAAACTGGACTCCAGCAAGCCTCTCCCGGTAGAACCTCTCGAGGATCCCGGCAGAGAGCTTGGCGGGAATAACTCCCCTTTGGTTGCTGAGCTGCCTCCTCCCGGCAGACCACCAGTCCTATGGTTGAAGAGTGCACTCCCACGAAGGAGGAGGTGCCACTGGTCCTTTTTGCCGAGCCCTAGGCTCCAACTTGGGTGCGACACATAGTCCATTTACTCCAAATTGGAGAACTTCTCAAAGAGGAAGAATAATCTGAAAGAATAGCCCAGAGGGCCAGTATGTATCAGCTCGTGGATAACACGCTGTACAAAAGAAGGCCCAATGGTGTGAAATTGAAGTGCATTTGCCGGGAAGAAGGAAAGGAACTGCTGGCAGAAATACATAAGGGTATGTGCGCCTCACACATGGGATTGAGGTCTCTGGTTGGACATGCCTTCTAGCTAGGATTTTACAGGCCCATAGCCCTCCAAGATGCAGTTGAGTTGGTCACCAAATGTGAAGCCTGCCAGTTCCATTCGAAGAATATCCACCTGCCTGCCCAAGCTCTCCAGACAATCCCTTTGTCATGGCCATTTTTGGTGTGTGGGCTCGACATCTTGGGCCCTCTCCCCTATGCTGCCGGGGGCTTTGAATTCTTGTTCGTTGCAATCAACAAGTTTAAAAGTAGCTGGAAGTAGAGCCCGTGAGAAAAGTGACTGCTCAGTCGGCTATCAAGTTCTTGAAAGGACTGGTGTGCCACTTCGAAGTCCGTGCTCCGATCATCACCGACAACGGCACCCAATTCACGGGTCGGGCATTCAAGCAATATGTTCATGCCCTCGAAAGCAAGATCTCATTCGCCTTTGTCACTCACCCAAAGAGCAATGGGCAAGCTGAGAGGGTGAACGCTCAAGTGTTGTTGGGACTCAAGACGAGAACATTTGATAAGCTATAGAAGTGTGGCAGACGATGGATCGACGAGCTGCCGGTGGTTCTTTGGTCCATCAGAATGACACCAAATCGAGGTACCGGGCAGACTCCCTTCTCCTTGATCTACGTGGCAGAAGCAGTTATCCCCACGGAACTCATTTACGGGTCACCTCGAGTGCTTGCCTATGAGGAAGTAGCACAGGAGCAACACCGGCGTGACGATGCTGCGCTACTCGAGGAGAACTGTCTCCGGGCTGCTACGCATGTTGCACACTACCAGTAAGCCCTGCGTCGCTATCACAGCCGCTGGGTTTGTGCCGGTGTTTTGAGGAAGGCGGCCTTGTCCTTAGGCGCGTTCAATCCTCCAAAGGTATAAACAAATTGACACCAAAGTGGGAAGACCCTTACTGGGTAGTACGAGTCACCAGACCTGGCGCAGTCCATTTGGAGACCGGAGATGGCATTAAATTGCAAAACTCATGGAACATTGAGCATATCCGAAAGTTATACCTGTAAGGCAGGGCCCGGAAGCCACCCTTTTGTACAGGCCTTGCCTCCGTTGCATGTAACCCCTTGTACAAAGCTAGGCGCAGACCCCGAGCTACAGAGGAATAAATGAAGCGCTGGGGGCCCCCCGACAAATGCATGCATAAGCATATCATGAGCATTGCATGTTCATCTAGATAAGATCGCATGAGGCATCATTTTCATCTAGATCAAACTGCAGGCTCCTGCCACGGACATGGTCCCGAAGAGGAGAAGGGAAGACGAGCCTACGTTGCGATCCCCGGTGAGCCAAAATAGATAAGTTCTTTCTCTTATCCATACATGTTCTGTAAGTAGGTAATTGTGCATAAGAATGCCTCACCGCCTTTGAGACTTAGGTGCTCCCATCCTTCGACTCAAACGTTGCTTCAGTCAGGATGGTCATCATGGCATTTGGCGAGAAGGGTGGGCGGGGGGCTGGTTCCTATTTATGGTTTGTGCCCGGCAGGCCTGGCTCCATGGCAACACACTGAGGGCAACAGCAGGATAGCCTTCCGGCAAAACTTGTTTACTCGAAAGTATAGAGGCATTTCACCTCTGCATGGATATATTACATGCACAAGTACCCGACTAGGTTTATCTTTTTCATTAATATGCTGATCAACAATTAAAAATCTTACAGAACAGAAACATGGATGAAAGAGATTACATAATTTGAACTAAAGTTTGGAAAGTGCCTACAGATTTTAGATTCAAAAGAGATAAAATGCCCGTGGTGCCTTTACTCTGCCCTCTCCTTCTTCAAAACTACAGGGGGAGACGGAAGAGATGGTGGGGAGGCCTATCTAGGAATTCGCGTCTCCCCAAGATCAGGATGGCACCGTCCGCAGGCCGGATGAAGAAGCCACAGGGCAGGTGTGGATGGTGACGCTGACGGAATCCCAGCCGGTGATGATGGTACTGCCGGCAAGCATGCCTCGTCGGAGCGGTCGTCGTCACTCTTGACGCATCGTGGGTTCACTACAAAAAAAATACACTTCCGTGATGATACGCGTTTGTCACAGTAGGTCACGTTTTCTGTCATGCATGTACATCCATGACGATTTTATGACAGAATCAAGATAGTCATACCTGTGTTGTGGTAGAAGTGTTCCATGACATTACCAAAATTATCATCACAAAAGTGATTTTGTCAAGGGTGACCGACACGTGGCATCCACCGTAACAGAACACCGTTAAGCTATCGGGTCCGGTTTTGGATCCAATAACCCGTTAACAGCG
Source organism: Triticum dicoccoides (assembly GCF_002162155.2). Classification (NCBI taxonomy): domain Eukaryota; kingdom Viridiplantae; phylum Streptophyta; class Magnoliopsida; order Poales; family Poaceae; genus Triticum; species Triticum dicoccoides. Next base: position 339,419,159 of record NC_041385.1, read on the forward strand.
GGACCAATGGGAAATTTCCATGTGTAAAATTCTGATTGGCTGGAGGAAACACGTGTCGGCTCACCGTTGGGACAAATGTCATCCACTCATTCGAAAGAAGGTGCTTATGATACGTCGACACGTGGCACGGCCCAACAGAGGCCCATATAGGTTAAAAAGGCCGGCCCAGTCAAAGGCCAGTAGTACTTACTCAGGTACTAGTGGGCCAACCCAATAACGACCTGCTTAATAAAGGCCCATTTACGGCCAAAAGCCAGATCTGGCCCGTTAATTGTTTGCCAAATATTTGGGCCCATTTATGGCACGAAGCCAGATCTGGCCGTTAATTGTTCGCCGAATATTTGGGCCCAATTACAGCCTAGTGACTTTCGGCCCGTAAGAGGCCAAATGTAGACATGGGCCCATTTCATCCCGGTGTGGCTTTCGGCCTGGGAATGGCCCGTGCTACCCATGGGCCATATATGGACCGACGGGACATTGGGCGCACTAACAGCCCATGATAAAGGTGGCAAAAGTTAAGCCCAATGTGACTTTGGGCCTGTTAAAGGCCTGTCGCATAATTTGGCCCGTTGATGCCTGTACTAAGCTTTCGGCCTCTTAAAGGCCCATGATATGAGTGGGCCAACTAAGGCCCGAGATATGTTTCGGCCTGGTAACGGCCCGTGAGATAACTGGGCCCAAAAGGCCCGGTCTACATTTCAGCCTGCTGAAGGCCCGTCGACGACTAGTGAAAATTGAGGCCCAACATGCATTTCAGCCTGCTAAAGGCCCATGGTTTCATCTGGGACATGACAGGCCAGTACAATATTCAGCCTGTTAATGGCCCAATGCTACCTTGGCCAAACTAAGCGCTGGGTCCACAAAAGGCCCAATTTAAATACAGGCCGGTGTAAGTTGTGGGCCTAGTGCAAAGTGTGAAGGCCCCAATCATTCGGGCCCAAGAAAGATGCGGGCTGGCCCAATTGTGGCCCACTAAAAACCAGGCCTGTTAGATTCAAATGTTTCGGTCCGGTCGACTACATCTGATTTTTTTCAGATAGCGAATGATGGCAGTGACTACTAGGAATTAAGAACAAACCTACTCTATCCAATAAAGAAATTACGGAATAGTAACTAAGAATAAACCTACACTATGCAATAAAGGATTTATGGTATATTACATTCACTAGGAATCGAAGTTTGCCACCAGTGATCATAAAGCGCAACGAAGAAGCAGATTACAAAAACTGGGCACCATTGCAGCGTAACAAAATAATACTGAATCGAGACCACTTCCAAGACAGTTCAAGAAAGGTTAGCCTTGCGGGGGAACTGCTGCGCAAACTGCTGAGCAAGGCTGTGAGACCGGCGTAGCATGTCGGTCATAGCTTCCAGGTGTAGTTGTTTAGCGATGAGGTTCTCATTAGTGTTCTCCGCAATCTTTCTTAGAGATAGGACTTCAAGTCGAAGTTGAGTTGCAGAATGCCTTTCTGCTAGAACTTGGGACTGAAGAAGACGAACTTATTCAGACAACGAATTCTGTGAGCTTGTCTGACTGCTAGTCTCAAGTAACTTGAACACTTATTAATACAAGACTTTGGGGTTGTCTCGCTATCTTCAAGATGTTTTGCCTTCTTTGCTGCAATATATGTTGGGTTTGTCTCACAGCCTTTAGCAGACTTGTGCATGCCATCAGGCATATCACCCTGAAACAAAGCAGAGAGATGACAGGTTTTGCACGTGTATAAACAGAGATGATAACTGTGCTGTCAATTCCATCCAATTTCAAATTAGAAAATAAAGAGTAAGTTCAAAATATCAATAGCATAATTTGGCATTGTTCATAATGCGGGGAGCTTCACCACACTACACTGGATTACCATGTTAACATAACAAGCATAGATGAAGGGCAAAGAAAATCATTGTATCTATTTTGGTTAATGTGCATGGCATGTTGTTCATATCATCAGCCAGATTAGTAAGATAAAACAGGAGATGACAAGGTGCAAATGTGGGCTGCTTCACCACACACAGGATTACAGATCCACAAAAACAAGCATACATATAGGGAGTATTGAGTAATCACTACAAAAAAAGACACATCCGTGACATTTTGGGCCGAACAAATTTTTTTCCTGTCATACATATGACACTTCTATGACGATAATTGTGACAAAACCCGGTATCATCATAGATGTGGTGGGCTCCTACTTCTATGACAAAAAATCATGACAGAAAATGGGCTTTTCGTCCTGGGCGGGCCGGAGACGCAGCTGCATGACATTGTTTGGGCCGTCCATGACGGGAAAAACCGTGGTAGAAACGAGGGCGAGGAAAATTTCAGGGAGTTCTCGGTTACGGTGGGTGGTCGGGGGCCGAGCGATGCGCATTTCTCCCATACACGTACGTGCGTGTGTGCGAGGCGTTGGCTCTAACTGAACTCGAGCGAGGCGTTGGGCTCTAACTGAACCCGAGCGATTGCACTACAGGCTACGCGTTACTGAACCCGAGAGATGATCGATGGCTGTTAACTGAACCCGATCGAGCGATTCCTTCGCTACTGCTGCTAACTGAAGTTGATCGATGCTGCCTCTCTAGATGAACAGTGACTGTTGCG
>NC_041385.1:339422186-339478293 GCF_002162155.2 Triticum dicoccoides
AGACCCCTTGGCGTTGCCTCAATCGAGCCGGTTGGGGTTGGATGAACAGGACCCTGTGGAGGGCTGGATGAATAGGACGACCCTGTGGAGGGCTGGATGAATAGTAGATGGTGGGGGGGTGCCCGTGGAGGGGTGGTTGAACAGTAGCCAGTGGAGTAGCGCGCGGTGGAGGCTGGATGAACAGGAGCCCGTGGAGGCTGGAGGAGGTCGACGGTAGCCCGTGAAGGCTGGACGAGGTCGACGGTGGAGATGAACATTATCCCGTGGAGTCCTGTTTTGCGGTACGCCACACCCCTCCCGATGAACAAGACCCCCTTTTCGACCGTAGCGCTCCAACACAAGTCCGTTTCGTCCGTTTTGCGGTACGCCACACCCCTCCCGATGAACACGACCCCCGTTTCGACCGTAACGCTCCAAGACAAGTCTGTTTCATCCGTTTTGCCGTACGCCACACTCCTCCCGATCAATAGGTCTCCCGTTTCAACCCTAGGAGGTCCGTTTCCTCTGTTTTGCGGTACGCCAGAACCTCCCGATTAACAGGATCCTGTTTCGAACGTGGCCGGTTGAACACAAGGCCGTTTCCTTCGTTCTGCGGTACGCCAGGCCTCGTTTCCATCGCCTGTTCCATCCAAGCCCTCCCGATGAACACGATGATGCATTTCGTTCCGACCCAGCCGGTTGGCTCCCCATGAACAGGACGACAACGATGTTTCTCCGTTCCGACCCAGCCATGTACACGAGCCCTGGCCGTACCTATGTACGAGTAGGTGTTCGAGACCTCGGCCATATGTACACATATGTGGTCGTATTTTCTTTCTTGCACACTGGCCGCTGTACCTACGTGTACATGCTACGTGCTTGCCTCTACTACGACACGTGCGCGCCTCTACATCGACCAGTATATATGTACGTACACGTTCGTGACCAGAATGACAACGCTACATACGCTTCGACCAGGTGGGTCCCGACTGTCAGGCACTTCCTTGCGTGCGAAGATGTAGCTGGTGGGTCCCAGTAGTTAGGGGGGCGAATCATTTTTTGCCCGGATGCACTTCCTTGCATGCGAAGATGTAGCTAGTGTGTCCCAGCAGTCAGGGGGAGTGAATCATTTTTTTTGCCCGCACGCACTTCCTTGCGTGCAAAGGTGTAGCTGGTGGGTCCCAGCAGTCAGGGGGCAAACGTTTTTTTCGGGAAATACGGTGGCCCGTCCGGTGGGTCCCTGCTGTCAGGTGGAGGAATCATTATTTTCCGCGTAATAAGGAGGCACTTCCTTGCTGGGGCCATGGACCCAGCTGTCAGCCTCTCCATGTACAGTCCACGTCCGATGGAAGTCGTTCCTTGACCATGTTGACCACGCCGCGCCGAGAGCACCAGGGCGGTGGACGACGACGAGGCCTAGGAAGGGGACGACTTGGAGCCGGGGAAGACGCGGCAGTGGATTGATAACACACAAGTATGGGGGATCGCAACAGCTTTCGAGGGTAGAGTATTCAACCCAAATTTATCGATTCGACACAAGGGGAGCCAAAGAATATTCTTGAGTATTAGCAGTTGAGTTGTCAATTCAACCACACCTGGATAACTTAGTATCTGCAGCAAAGTGTTTAGTAGCAAAAGTGGTATGATAATAAAGGTAACGGTAGCAAAAGTAAAGATAAATGTTTTTGGGTTTTTGTAGTAGTTGTAACAGTAGTAACGGAAAAGTAAATAAGCGAAGAACAATATATGAAAAGCTCGTAGGCAATGGATCAGTGATGGATAATTATGCCGGATGCGATTCCTCATGCAATAGTTATAACATAGGGTGATATAGAACTAGCTCCAATTCATCAATGTAATGTAGGCATGTATTCCATAAATAGTCATACGTGCTTATGGAAAAGAACTTGTATGACGTCTTTTGTCCTACCCTCCCGTTGCAGCGGGGTCCTTACTAAAACTAAGGGATATTAAGGCCTCCTTTTAATAGAGAACCGGAACAAAGCATTAGCACATAGTGAATACATGAACTCCTCAAACTACGGTCATCACCGAGAAGTGTCCCGATTATTGTCACTTCGGGGTTGTCGGATCATAACACATAATAGGTGACTATAGACTTGCAAGATAGGATCAAGAACAAACATATATTCATGAAAACATAATAGATTCAGATTTGAAATCATGGCACTCGGGCCCTAGTGACAAGCATTAAGCATAGCAAAGTCATAGCAACATCAATCTCAAAACATAGTGGATACTAGGGATCAAACCCTAACAAAACTAACTTGATTACATGGTAAATCTCATCCAACCCATCACCATCCAGCAAGCCTATGATGGAATTACTCATGCACGGCGGTGAGAATCATGAAATTGGTGATGGAGGATGGTTGATGATGACGACGGCGACGAATCCCCCTCTTCGGAGCCCCAAACATACTCCAGATCAGCCCTCCCGAGAGAGATTAGGGCTTGGTGGCGGCTTTGTGTCGTGAAACGCGATGAAACTTTCTCCTCAATTTTTTCTCCCCGAGACGGAATATATGGAGTTGGATTTGAGGTCGGAGGAGGTCCACGAGGCCCACGAGATAGGGGGCCGCGCCCTAGAGAGGGGGGGGCTGTCTCGTGGATAGGCCGTGGGCCCCCTGGCACTAATTCTTTCCCAAAAAATTCTTATTAATTCTGAAAAGTGCCTCCGTGGATTTCCAGGACATTCCGAGAACTTTTCTTTTCTACACATAAAACAACATCATGGTAGTTCTGCTGAAAACATCGTCAGTCCAGGTTAGTTTCATTCAAATCATGCAAGTTAGAGTCCAAAACAAGGGCAAAAATGTTTGGAAAAGTAGATACGTTGGAGATGTATCAACTCCCCAAATCTTAAACCTTTACTTGTCCTCAAGCAATTCAGTTGATAAACTAAAAGTGATAAAGAAAAACTTTTACAAACTCTGTTGCTCTTGTTGTTGTAAACATGAAAAGCCAGCATTCAAGTTTCAGCAACTATTACGAACTAACCATACTCACAATAACACATAGGTCTCACAATTACTCATATCAATAGCATAATCAGCTAGCGAGCCATAACAATAAAACTCGGATGACCACACTTTCTCAAAATAATCATAACATGATATAACAAAATGGTATCTTGCTAGCCCTTTCTGAGACCGCAAAATATAAATGCAGAGCACCTTTAAAGATCAAGGAGTGACTAAACATTGTAATTCATGGTAAAAGAGATCTAGTCAAGTCAAACCCAATATAAACCAATAGTAGTGAATGCAAATGATAGTGTGCTCTCCAGTGGGTGCTTTTAATAAGAAGGATGATGACTCAACATAAAAGTAAATAGATAGGCCCTATGCAGAGGGAAGAAGGGATTTGTAGAGGTGCCAGAGCTCGATTTTAAAACAGAGATTGAATAACATTTTGGGCGGCATACTTTCGTTGTCAACGCAACAACTATGAGATGGCTGTATCTTCCATACTACATGCATTATAGGCAGTTCCCAAACAGAATGGTAAAGGTTTATACTCCCCCAACCACCAACAAGCATCAATCAATGGCTTGCTCGAAACAACGAGTGCCTCCAACATACAACAGCCCTGGGGGAGTTTTGTTTAATTATTTTGATTTGCTTTGATCTTTTTGGATCATGGTACTGGGCAACCCGGTTACTGGCCCTTTCTCGTGAATGAGGAGCGGAGTCCACTCCTCTTGAGAATAACCCACCTAGCATGGAAGATATAGGCAACCCTAGTTGAAACATGAGTTGCTCGAGCATACAAAACAGAATTTCATTTGAAGGTTTGGAGTTTGGCACATACAAATTTACTTGGAACGACAGGTAAATACCGCATATAGGTAGGTATAGTGGACTCATATGGAACAACTTTGGGGTTTAAGGAGTTTGGATGCACAAGCAGTATTCCCGCTTAGTACAGGTGAAGGATAGCAAAACATTGGGAAGCGACCAACTGAGAGAGCGACAACAGTCGTAAACATGCATTAAAATTAATTTACACCGAGTACAAGCATGAGTAGGATATAATCCACCATGAACATAAATATCGTGAAGGCCATGTTGATTTGATTCAACTACATGCGTGAACATGTGCCAAGTCGAGTCACTCAATTCATTCAAAGGAGGATACCATCCCATTATACCACATCATAATCATTCTAATAGCATGTTGGCACGCAAGGTAAACCATTAAAACTCATAGCTAATCAAGCATGGCACAAGCAACTATAATCTCTAAATGTCATTACAAATATGTTTACTTCATAATAGCTGACTCAGGAACGATGAATCATCATATTTACAAAAACAAGAGAGGTCGAGTTCATACCAGCTTTTCTCATCCCAATAAGTCCATCATATATCGTCATTATTGCCTTCCACTTGCACAACCGAACGATGTGTATAATAATAAGAGACGTGCATTGGACTAAGCTGGAATCTGCAAGCATTCAACTCAAGAGAGAAGACAAATAATATAGGCTCTAAATATAATAAACAATCATGCAAATAAGAGCCACTATGCATTTTCAATATGGTCTTCTCGACCCCCAAAAGAAAGAAAAGAAAAGAAAACTATTTACACGGGAAAGCTCCCAACAAGTAAAAAGAAGAACTAGAAATCTTTTTGGGTTTTCATTTTAATTTCTACTACAAGCAAAGAAATTAAACTAACTATTTTTTTTTGGTTTTTCTTGAAGTTTATCAAACACACAAGAAGAAAACTAGGAAAAGAAATTTAAACTAGCATGGATAATACAATTAAAGAGTATGAACACCAACGACTAGTGTGCGAACATGAATGTAAAGTCGGTGAGAAATACGTACTACCCCAAGCTTAGGCTTTTGGCCTAAGTTGGTTTAATACCAATGACCGCCTGGCTGATATCCATAAGTGAAACTGGGGTAGTACTGAGATGCAGAGGCGACCGCCTCCTGAGTAGTAGCGTGTTGGCGAGCTGCCCCCATTCCCCTTTCATATTCAGTTGCTTCTTCCCTGGTGACAACATATCTTCCTTTTTCCTGATAATCAAAAAGGTAGGGAGCAGGAAGAGTAACAGGGATGACATTGTGTCTGTTATAGGTTAGTCGATAATGGAGCAATTGTTCATTCCTCTCAAGAAAATGATGATCAAACATAGCTTCTTTATCCAAATAAACAGGAGGTACAATCATGTCCCCCTCTCGTGGAGCTATATTAAGAAAATTAGCCACACGGGTTGCATAAATTCCTCCAAAGAAATCACCCCTTCTACTATTATTCTGCAACCTACGTGCAACTATTGCCCCCAAGTTATAACCTGACACAGCACTCTTGAGGACACAAAGATCAGGGGCACACATGTGACATACTTCGTCCTTACTATTAATGCATCTACCAATAAAGAGAGCAAATTAATGTATAGCAGGAAAATGAATGCTCCCTATGGTAGCTTGTGCTACGTCCCTAGATTCTCCCACAGTAATACTAGCAAGAAAATCTCTAACTTCAGATTTGGGAGGATCATTAATATTACCCCACTACAGGAGTTTGCAAGCAGTTGTGAAATCCTCTAAATCCATGGTATAAGATGTATCATAAATATCAGACATAACACTAGGAGAATTACGCGCAGAAATATATTCGAACCTCCGCACAAAGGAATCAGTCAATTGATAATATTGAGGACACTTATCTTGTAAGAAGTCCTCCAGCTCGGCATTACGCACATACGCGTCAAATTCCTCCTTGAAGCCTGCTTCAACCATAAAATCATCGGATGGCCACGCACAAGCCCGTACATTTGCGTCCCTTGGCAAATTAAGATCTTGCTCACGTATAGCAATCATTGGCCCTTTCTTTGCCGAGGAACCACCTTGGTACATTTCTAAGCATATTTCTTTTTCTGAAAATTTCTGAAATTTTAGTAACTTCAAAATAAAAGTGAATAAAACTAAACAAGATTGATAGCAACTACTCCTACAAGTGCCTAGAGCCTAAATTATGCATTGGAATTGCTTGGGACCTCAGAAATTTAACATGCAAGCTCAAGAACATGGTCACCTAAGCAGCAAAAATTTGCAATAAATAAAGCTCTAGAACAAAAACTAATTGGACCAATGGAGGAGTCACATACCAAGCAACAATCTCCCAAAGCAGTTATGCGAATGGAGCTTTGAGCTAAGAGATCAAAAATCGCAGCAAAATGAGCTAGAACTCGTGCTTGAGCTGGATGGGGATTTTTTGGGTAGAAGATGAAGTGTGTGGGTGCTGGCATAAGTGGAGGGGAGCCACCAGGGGCCCACGAGACAGGGGGCGCGCCCTATAGGGGGGAGCCCTCCTCTCTCGTGGCCTGGTGCTTGCCCCTCCTGCAGTGTTTTCAGTGCCTAAAATCCTCAAATATTCCAGAAAAAATCATACTAAATTTGCACGGCATTTGGAGCACTTTTATTTTCGGACTATTTTTTAATGCATGGATAATTCAGAAAACAGACGGATAATACTATTTTTGCTTTATTTATTCTGAATAACAAAAAGTAAAAAGAGGGTACAGAAGGTTGTGCCTTCTAGTTTCATCCATCTCATGATCATCACAATGAATCCACTAACAAGGTTGATCAAGTCTTGTTAACAAACTCATTCTGAATAACACGGAACCGGAGAAATTTCGAATAACACTAAGTTACCTCAATGGGAATATGAAAATCCCCAACAATAAGAATATCATACTTTTTCTTGACAGTAGGGAGAGGAAATTCAAAACCTCCAAAAATGATAGTTGGAACTTTTTCAATAGAATTGATGCTATGAACTTGAGATTGTTTCCTCGGAAAGTGTACCGTATGCTCATTACCATTAACATGAAAAGTGACATTGCCTTTGTTGCAATCAATAACAGCCCCTGTAGTATTAAGAAAAGGTCTACCAAGGATAATAGACATACTAGCGTCCTCAGGAATATCAAGAATAACGAAGTCCGTTAAAATAGTGACATTTGCAACCACAACAGGCACATCCTCACAAATACCGACAGGTATAGCAGTTGATTTATTAGCCATTTGCAAAGATATTTCAGTAGGTGTCAACTTATTCAATTCAAGTCTACGATATAAAGAGAGAGGCATAACACTAACATCGGCTCCAAGATCACATAAAGCAGTTCTAACATAATTTCTTTTAATGGAACATGGTATAGTTGGTACACCCAGATCTCCAAGTTTCTTTGGTATTCCACCCTTAAAAGTGTAATTAGCAAGCATGGTGGAAATTTCAGCTTCCGGTATCTTTCTTTTATTTGTGATGATATCCCTCATATACTTAGCATAAGGATTTACTTTAAGCATATCAGTTAAGGGCATACGTAAGAAAATAGGTCTAATCATTTCAGCAAAGCGCTTAAAATCCTCATCATCCTTTGACTTGGATGGTTTAGGAGGAAAGGGAATGGGTTTCTGAACCCATGGTTCTCTTTCTTTACCGTGCTTCCTAGCAACAAAATCTCTCTTATCATAACGTTGATTCTTTGATTGTGGGTTATCAAGATCAACAGCAGGTTCAATCTCTACATCATTGTTTTTGCTAGGTTGAGCATCAACATGAACATTATCATTAACATTATCACTAGGTTCATGTTCATCACCTGATTGGGTTTCAGCATCAGAAATAGAAATGTCATTGGGATTCTCAGGTGTGTCTACAGTAGGTTCACTAGAAGCATGCAAAGTCCTACCATTTTTCTTTTTCTTCTTTTTAGAAGAACTAGGTGCCTCTAAATTATTTCTCTGAGAATCTTGCTCGATTCTCTTAGGGTGGCCTTCAGGATACAAAGGTTCCTGAGTCATTCTACCAGTTCTAGTAGCCACTCTAGCAGCAAAGTCATTTTTATTATTTAATTCATTAAGAAAATCATTTTGAGCTTTAAGTACTTGCTTAGCTTGAGTAGCAACCATAGAAGCATATTTTCTAACACGGTGAAGTTCATCTTTAACTCTAGCCAGATTATCACCTACGCGTCCTATCTCGAAAGCATTATTCTTTAATTCTCTACCAACATAAGCATTAAAACTTTCTTGTCTAGCCATAAAGTCATCAAATTCATCTAAGCACGGGCTATGAAATTTAGTAGAGGGTATTTCAACTTTATCATATCTATAGAGAGAATTTACCTTTACTACCTGTGTCGGGTTATCAAGACAATGTGGTTCTTCAGGCGGTAAATTAAGACCATGTATTTCTTCAATAGGAGGTAAATTCTTAACATCTTTAGCTTTAATACCTTTTTCTTTCATTGATTTCTTTGCCTCTTGCATATCTTCAGGACTGAGAAATAAAACACCTCTCTTCTTCGGAGTGGGTTTAGGAATAGGCTCAGGAGTTGGCTCAATTGGTTCAGGAATTACTTTAGGAACTGGCTCGGGAAGAGTCCAATTATTTTCATTAGTCAACATATTATTCAATAATATTTCAGCTTCGTCGACTGTTCTTTCCCTAAAAACACAACCAGCACAACTATCGAAGTAGTCCTTGGAAGCATCGGTTAGTCCATTATAAAAGATATCAAGTATTTCATTTTTCTTAAGAGGATGATCAGGCAAAGCATTAAGTAACCGGAGAAGCCTCCCCCAAGCTTGTGGGAGACTCTCTTCTTTGATTTGCACAAAATTATATATTTCCCGCAAGGCAGCTTGTTTCTTATGAGCAGGGAAATATTTAGCAGAGAAGTAATAAATCATATCCTGGGGACTACGCACACAACCAGGAGCAAGAGAATTATACCAAGTCTTAGCATCACCCTTTAATGAGAACGGAAATATCTTAAGGATATATAAATAGCGAGACTTCTCATCATCAGTAAATAGGGTGGCTATATCATTCAACTTAGTAAGATGTGCAACAATAATTTCAGATTCAAGGCCATAAGAATGATCAGATTCAACTAAAGTAGTAATATCAGGATCAATAGAGAATTCATAATCCTTATCAGTAACAAAGATAGGTGAAGTAGCAAAAGCAGGATCGGGTTTCATTCTAGCATTAAGAGACTGCTGCTTCCATTTAGCTAATAATTTCTTAAGATCATTTCTATCGTTGCAAGCAAGAATTTCCATAACAGCTTTTTCATTCATAACATAACCCTTACGAACAACAGGTAAAACATAATCATTGGGGGGACCTTCATCATCACTATCATCAGTAATAGGATCTTCAATAATTTGATTCCCCCTAACTCTAGCAAGTTGTTCATCTAGAAATTCACCTAATGGCAAAGTAGTATCACACACAGAAGTAGTTTCATCATGCATAGCAGAAGTGGCATCATCAATAACATGTGACATATCAGAATTCATAGCAGTAGCAGGTTTAGGTGTCGCAAGCCTACTAATAACGGAAGGAGAATCTAGTGCAGAGCTAGATGGCAGTTCCTTACCTCCCCTCGTAGTTGAGGGCAAAATAGTAGTTTGATCATCTTTCAAGTTCTTCGTAGTGATTAACAGATATAAATCCCAAGTGACTCAGAGAATAGAGCTATGCTCCACGGCAACGGTGTTGGAAATATGCCCTAGAGGCAATAATAAAAGGATTATTACTATATTTCCTTGTTCATGATAATTGTCTTTTATTCATGCTATAATTGTATTATCCGGAAATCGTAATACACATATGAATACTTAGACCAAATACGTCCCTAGTAAGCCTCTAGTTGACTAGCTCGTTGGTCAACAGATAGTCATGGTTTCCTGACTATGGACATTAGATGTCGTTGACAACGGGATCACATCCTTAGGAGAATGATGTGATGGACAAGACCCAATCCTAAGCATAGCGCAAGATTGTGTAGTTCGTTTTGCTAGAGCTTTTCCAATGTCAAGTATCTCTTCCTTAGACCATGAGATCGTGTAACTCCCGGATACCGTAGGAATGCTTTGGGTGTACCAAACGTCACAACGTAACTGGGTGACTATAAAGGTGCACTACAGGTATCTCCGAAAGTGTCTCTTGGGTTGACACGAATCAAGACTGGGATTTGTCACTCCGTATAATGGAGAGGTATCACTAGGCCCACTCGGTAGTGCATCATCATAATGAGCTCAAAGTGACCAAGTGTCTAGTCACGGGATCATGCATTACGGTATGAGTAAAGTGACTTGCCGGTAACAAGACTGAACGAGGTATTGGGATACCGACGATCGAGTCTCGGGCAAGTAACGTACCGTCTGACAAAGGGAGTAGTATACGGGGTTGCTTGAATCCTCGACATCGAGGTTCATCCGATGAGATCATCGAGGAGTACGTGGGAGCCAACATGGGTATCCATATCCCGCTGTTGGTTATTGACCGGAGAGCCGTCTCGGTCATGTCTGCATGTCTCCCGAACCCGTAGGGTCTACACACTTAAGGTTCGGTGACGCTAGGGTTGTATGAATATGAGTATGCAGCAAACCGAATGTTGTTCGGAGTCCCGGATGAGATCCCGGACGTCACGAGGAGTTCCGGAATAGTCCGGAGGTAAAGAATTATATATAGGAAGTGCTGTTTCGGCCATCGGGAAAGTTTCGGGGTCACCCGGTATTGTACCGGGACCACCGGAAGGGACCCGGGGGTCCATCGGGTGGGGCCACCTATCCCGGAGGGCCCCATGGGATGAAGTGGGAGGGGAACCAGCCCCTAGTGGGCAGGTGCGCCCCCCCCCCTGGCCCCCCCTGCGCCTAGGGTTGGAAACCCTAGGTGGAGGCGCACCCCACTAGCCTTGGGGGGCACTCCACCCCCCTGGCCGCTGCCCCCTTGGGAGATTGGATCTCCCAGGGCCGCCCCCCCTGGGGGCCTATATAAAGGAGGGCAGGGGGAGGGCAGCCGCACCGTGTGTCTTGGTGTCACATCCCTAGTCCTGGTATGCAGTAGGCTAGCCCTTCATGTGTGCATCATGTTTAATTTTCCAAATGAACTTGAAATGGGGATTGCCTAAACCCTAGCATTAAAGGAATTCACTAGGTTCAACCAAAATATTTCTAGAAATCCAAATGGTTTCCAAAAATGTTCACCATTCTTGGAAAATGCTGGAAACAGTAACCAGAGGTGATGCACATTTTTCCATGACATATTTGGGCTCTGGATTAAATCATACTCTATTTGCATTTGGGCATTTAAATGCTATAAAATATTTTAAATGTCCAAATAATCATGAACTAAAATGTTTGCTGTTGGTAATATTCTAAACAGTATCCATGAGCAGTTCCTTGATTTTTGGGTTTGTTCTGGTATTTTTAATAAAGGCCTAAAACTACAGAATAATAGAAAACAGAAACATTAAATAAAAGAGAAGGAACTTACCTGGCGCTCACCTGGCAGCCCAGCCGGCCCAGCTCCTATTCCGGCCCAGCCCACCAGCGCCCCCTTGTCATCTTCCTCCTCTGCCAGGAGGACAAACAGGTGCGTGGCGAGCGCCGACGCTGCCCCGGACACCTCCTGGTTCCCCGGCCCCTCCTAGCAATGCCACGACGATGCCCCGTGTCCCCTCGCTCTTTTCCCTCACCCGCTGCATCCTCTCCCCTCCCCTGGCTCTCTCCCTTGAGCTCATCCGAGTGCAGCCGTCGCCGCCGACCAGCGCTCGCGTGGCCGCAGCCATCCCCAAGCCTCTCCGACATGCCCTCGAGCTCCGTCGGTCCTCCCTCGTCCTCCTCGTCGTCTCACGCAACCAGAAGAGCCCTGACGCGCCGTCCCCGCCCCGTTCTTCCTCCTTCGGTCATGGAGATCGCCGGCGATTTTCCACCGTCACCGAGCCTTCCTCGAGCACACCGAGGCCACCTATGCACTCGCGGTGAGCCCCTCTTCCTCTTCCCTCTTCTCTCAAGCTCGCGCTCGTCCCCTAGCTTCATTTTCCACCGCGGCCGAGAGCTTCTCACCGCCGGCCATGGCGTGGCCGTAGCCACAGCCACTGCAGCTCGTTCCCGAGCCCACCATCGTGCTCACCACGATCTGAGGAGCCCGTAGCCACCACCATCTCCTCCTCCCGTGCACCGTAGCGTCGAACCCAACCCCGTCCGAACTCCGGCCGCCGCGGATGTGCTCTCCGCCGGTAACTCCGGCCACCCCAGCACCAAACACCGCCACCGTTGGATGCGCCACATCGTCAGCTACTCGTAGCGCCCACCCGCGCATCAAACCGTGGTCGGAGCAGTGTTTCCGACGCTCTCCGTCGTCTCGGCCTCACCGGCGACTCGACGCCGGCGGGTTTGACCTGCTGACCATTGACTGGGTGGGCCCAGTTTGACCCCCTGGGTCACTGACATGTGGGCCACCCTTGTTAATTTTAGTTAGGTTAGTTTAGCGCTAATTAACCTAGATTAGTGACTAACCTAACACTAACTAACTCTGTTTAGTTAGTCAACTAACCACTGACACGTGGGACCCACAGGTCAGGTTTGACCTGGACCTGGCGTGTTGACTCTACTGACGTTACCCCGACGTCATGCTGACGCAATTAACAATTTTCTGGATTTAAAATAAATTCAGGAAATTCCAGAAAATTGTATAAACTTCTAAAATTCATAGAAATTCAACCGTAACTCCAAATGAAATAAATTATATATGAAAAATGATCAAAAAAATCCAATCTATCCATCTATATCATTCTCGTGCATGTTAGAACAACTTATAGCTGCTGTTTAGGACAAATCATATGAATGGCATTTAAATAATCACATATGGAGTTTGAATTTGAATCTTTGATTCAAACCAACTTCATTTAATCTGGTTGCTAGTTGCATTAGCTCAAACCACAGCATATTGCCATGTCATGATCATGCATCATATTGTGCATTGTATTGATTGTGTTCTTCCTTGTTTGCGGTGTTTGTCCCCTCTCAGTTGACGACGTACCGACGATGAGTTCGTTGACACCGATGAAGAGCTATACTATCTTCAGAAGTGCCAGGCAAGCAAAACCCCCTTGTTCATTCCGATAAAATCCCACTCTCTCGCTCCTGCTCTCTTTTACTGCATTAGGACAACAACGATTCAACTGTTACATGCTGCGGTAGTTGAACCCCTTTATCCTCTGCATGACCTGTCATTGCCACAGTAAATAGATGAAACCCACTAGCATGAGTAGGAGTTGTTTGAGCCCTGATGTGCCTACTCATTCATGTTTGTTTGTCATGCCTGCTACTGCTTAGAGTTGAGTCAGGTCTGATTCATCGGGGATGAATTGGAATGTGGTGAACATGTCCTACTGTTGAGAGCTAAGTGTGAACACGATTTGGTAAAGGTAGCGGTGAGAGGCCATGTAGGAGTACATGGTGGGTTGTCTCATTGCAGCCGTCCTCAGGAACTGAGTTCTGTGTTTGTGATCCATGACCAGCTACTACCACGCATTGGAATGCTTAAGTGCCCCTCTCGACTTATTAATCAACTCGATCTCTGTCCAGGAGTTGCAACTAGTTTCTGGTGTTTGTAGGTAGTGTTAGTAGTCTACCAAGTGGCACCCGGTAGAGGTGGGCTTGGGACAGACTAGGCACAGTGGCCCGGTGTACCAAGTGGCACCCGGATGGTGGACTTGGGAACCCTGCACACATTGTTTGGGGCCGTGAGTGACACCCCGGCCGGATCTCCTTGCGGATGGAACCCGAATAGGCGATAAACCTGGACGAGAGACTTGTGTGGTTAGTCAGGTCGTGGCCGACACCCTCGCTGAGCTTCCGCTTGAAGGTTGCCGAGTAAATGTCGTGTAAACGGCGGTAAGTGGTGAGAGCGTGCGTGGAGAAGTACACCCCTGCAGGGTTAACATGATCTATTTGAATAGCCGTTTCCGCGGTAAAGGACTTCTGGGTTGCCTATACAGTTCATAGACAAGTGAAAGTGGATACTCTAAAATACGCAAGATAAGCGTGAGTACTATGGATGGCGTTCTCGTAGGGAGATGGGAGCGGATCCATAGTGGTGTATTGATATGGTGAATATGTGGACTCGTGTGCGCCACCTCAAAAGAGTTACTTGCAGTCGTAGTTCAGGTTAGCCACCGAGTCAAAGCTGGCTTGCTGCAGTTAAACCCCACCATCCCCTTTGTTGATAAAGATGCATATGTAGTTAGTTCTGATGTAAGTCTTGCTGGGTACATTTGTAGTCACGTTGCTTAATTTTTGCAGAGAGACTTCAGTCTCGCTAGTAGTTCCGCGTGGACTTCGACGTTTAGCTTGTTACCTTAGCTACGATCTTGTGCCCTCGGCAGGATCTGGTAGATAGTCAGGCTTCTCAGCCTTTTTCATTTGTAGATGTCTGTACTCGGACATGTTAAGCTTCCGCTTGTGCTTTGACTTGTATGCTCTGAGTGTTGGGTCATGAGACCCATGTTTGTAATATCTCGCTCCTCAGAGCCTATTGAATAAATACTTGTGTCGTAGAGTCATGTTGTGATGCCATGTTGTATTTGCATATATCGAGCATATTGTGTGTATGTTATTGAAATGCTTGGTATGTGTGGGATCTGACTATCTAGTTGTTTATCCTTAGTAGCCTCTCTTACCGGGAAATGTCTCCTAGTGCTTCCACTGAGCCATGGTAGCTTGCTACTGCTCCGGAACACTTAGGCTGGCCGGCATGTGTCCTTCTTCGTTCCTGTGTCTGTCCCCTCGGGGAAATGTCACGCGATGAATTCCGGAGTCCTGTTAGCCCGCTACAGCCCGGTTCACCGGAGTCCTGCTAGCCCAGTGCTACAGCCTGGGTTCACTCGCTGATGACCGACACGTTCGTTGTTGGGTCATGTATGCCCGTCCCTGTAAGTTAGTGCCACTTTGGGTTCACGACTAGCCATGTCATCCCGGGTTCTTTGTCATATGGATGCTAGCGGCACTATCATATACGTGAGCCAAAAGGCGCAAACGGTCCCGGGCCAGGTAAGGTGGCACCCGTGGGAATACCATGCGTAAGGCCGCAAAGTGTTATGATGTGCTACATGCTAGATCGGTGTGACTTAGGATCGGGGTCCTGACAGCTTTGGTATCAGAGCTTGACTGCCTGTAGGATTACCAAGCCAAACTGGTCGAAGTTGAGTCTAGAAATTCTTTATTATGTAAGGGAATTGATTGTGGTTGGGAACGTAAGGCTCTTTTTACTCCTTATACCTTATGCCTTCTCATCCGAGTCATCTTATCTTTCCTACAGGGTTAAGAACTAGGCCTTCTCTTCTTTATATCACGATCACGTGTTACTAATCCGTAGAATTATAGGGTTGATGGATTTCAAGCCTCAGTTCAGTTCCTACTATATCCGTGTATTCATAGTTGATCTCGGAACCTTGATATTGTGCTTCTGAGTGGTTATGCCACCATTTTTGTAGGATGTCTCAAATCTTTTGAGCATTTACAGCCGTTATGCTGCCCGAGTCATCCCAGGTTTCTAAATAATCTGATGCATTTGCAAATTCCTCCTTATCGATCTGAAGTTCCTTTGTGCCAGATCAACCACACTAACTAGTGTGTTGAGGTACTTCATTGCCTCGGCATTTGTGTTGGAGCTATTATTATGACCCTAGATGTCTTAGGGGATCACCTAGCTAGCTAGCCATGTGTTGTGTTTCCAGTGTGATGATTCTGGCCTTTATTCTAGAAAGCATCCTGTGATGCCACTAGTTAGTAGGTATTCTACTTCTGGGTTTTGAACCCGAGATTTACCCTACTTACCTCATCTTAATAGTGATTGCTAGTTCCTTTAGGATACTAGTAACCTTTGCGTTAGCCCTCGAGGTCCGTGGTATTTCCTTCTTCCAAATACTACGAACCATTTTGGCAGAAGTTCCTCGCGGAACCAAAAGATCACAACCAGAGTGCTCTTGATGAGTCCTCCCTTCATAGTTGTGAATCTGCTAGTCCTTCCTCTTCCGCATGGATTATCTGGAAGAAATTTGTTGAACTTGGTTCGACATACTAATCTATGCATCCACAACTCAGAAAATCATATGTTTCTTTGAGTTGTCCCCCTTTAGTTGTATTCTGACCTTTGTCTATCAGTTGATAGTCAAGAGTACGCGTGCATTCATTCATCGATGCCTATTACTCTTGTGGTCCATCAAGCCATTCTATTCCAGAGTGACTAGGAGAAACAAACTCCAATACCTCATCCACATCCAGGATTGGGTCAAAGTAGTTGTACCTCCCAGATCAAATACTAATCCAGTTTTTGTTCTGTTCTACCCTGAAGTATTACCCTCTTTATGTCAAGAAAGTCATGGGAATTACACATCATCTTATGAACTCTTGATACAGTGATACTCTCTCCATCATTATTCATTTCTCGGTCCCCGTGTTGTGAACCAGAATGCCGACAAGTGAATCGTGATGTGTGAAATCAATACTGCTAGCAACCTTGTTGCTTGGTAGTTAAAGGACAATAATTTCATTCTTAGCGTGTTGGTTCTTGAATCATCATTCTAAGTCTGATCGTGCTACCTAGTCCTTATTCTGGTGCACCTTTTGATCAATGAGTTGGGGCTATGCCAATCCCGTGCTTATTTGATCATCTCGTCTTGCCCTGAAAAGCAAGATTTTTCTCGAGCTTAATAGCATATCGGCGGATCGTGATTTTTCGATTATCTTCTCGGAAGTATCACCAGGTTGTCACCTGACCGCTATGTTGAGTTCGTGATCAAGTTGGTTTCGTGTAAACCACCCCTTCTCCAAGAATCTGTGTTGGATACCCCTGAGCTAGTTGGTCAAGCTAAATAACAACTTGGAGAGTTGGAAGATAAAAGCTTGTCTAACCTAGTTCATTTCCAAAGGGATATCTCGTGTTTGTGTGTTTGTTGTAGAAAGATGATCTCTTTATCGATTGGTCCTCGTGATCAATTGTTGGATCTATTGTCTTACCCAAACCTTTGATTTGCGTATGGGCTATCGTCAAATCAAGTCAGAACCAACGATATTCATAATGTTGTCTTACTCATGGTTGATCCCTCGGGCATACACCATTACATCCTTTGGTCTGACCAGTGCTATCACCTTGTTCATATAATTGTGGAATTCCATTCATATGGAAACCTGGATGAATTGTTGTTGAGCCCATCGACAACATCCTTATCCCCTCCATGATTCGTGTTGAACATCCAGCTAGTATTGGAAACTTCTAGAAGCATTATCTTCATGTTCCGTGCATGAAGCATATGCCCGGATGAAGAAGTGACTTCCTCTAATTCATGTGCATTTGATGCAAGTTGCCGCCGTGGATTCAAGAAAGTTAATGTTGCTTCCTCTAGAATCACCCCAAATCAGTCATGCATACGTGCGAAGTATTCTGTGGTTTGGAGACTTGCAACCTTCATTCTATGTGTATTCCTAGCACACCAAGCCACTGATTGATTTGTTCAAGGAGAAGAAGTTCCTTCTTAAGAGCAAGACTTATACAAGGACTTCGATATACTCGATGATGGTTCCCCACCCGAACTTGATAGTGTTTTATTATAAGACTACTACATGGTCATGCTTGTCTTGGACAGCGTGTTCACAGGTTTGTAGCAGAACCAGCTCATGTTTTGGAGCTTGCTATCATAGTTCATTTCCCGAGAATCTCGCAACATTGTCTCGTCGATTTGTGTTGCAAACTTTCATTTTTCTTTCTAGACTTGATGTGTCTGGAATATCCTGACACCAACCAGATCTGAATCTTAGGCAGATATGATGGTTGGAACATTTCCCAAGAACTATAATATTGGTCCCTCGATAACCGGTAAAGTGGATGTCGTGGCCAACACAACCAGCCGGAAGACCTATTATTGTAGTATTTTGTTTTAGGAAGTTGGCCACCTCCCCATAAGGATTTCGTAGGATTTACTCCCTAGTTGTGCCTTATGATTTTTGTGATCCCGAAGCCCGACCTTTTTACTTGATGTTCGAAATATCAAACCATATCTATGTATGGATTACGCTAGCACATCAAGGAGAACATTAGAAGCGGAGTGCTAAATGTCTCTCGGTCAATCATCCAGATTTTGTTTCCTTGGCCCCGCCAAGGTGAAATCTGAGACGGTGTTATCTTCCTTTGCATCTGCATCTCTTCCACCGGTATTCATCATGGTAGTACGTTGTGTTGCCAGGACCCTTGACACGGATGTTGGTAAAACCTTGATGAATATGGAAATGCTCAAGTTCTTGAGAGCACACGCAAGTGCTAGGTTTGATCGTCAGCATTAATTGCATAGTGCTCTCAGTTTCCTCGGCAATGCTATGACCTTTTCAAACAGTGGACTCAGTCTCTACTATTGAGCTTCTCCCCAGTTACTAAAATCATCCCTTGTGTTGTTTTCAACAAGGTAATCCACATCATCCATTCTAATCCGGGTATGCCATTCTACCGAACCCCTCCAAATGGTCGCTCGAGAATTGCCTTAGGTTGGTATAAAACATTTTCGATGATCTCTGAATCAAAGGTAATTTTTTTGCCACTTAAGGTAATAATCTACGAATCACCCTCCTCCAGGATGTTCCGCTGTGGCATCATGGCAACTCAACTCCTCGCTATGTTGACAACCGTTCACCACCCTTTTAAGCATGGAATTGTTGTCTACCTAGTGAACCCTCATCATTTGTTCCACTCCATCCCTCTAGATGTGTGTTTTGTGTCTCAGCTTGAGTGGTGTTGCTATGCCTCATTCCGCGAGTTGATCCTAAGTTGTTCGATCTTCGAGAAGATCGATCCTTCTAGAGTCTCCTTCTCCTCTCGTTGTCATGTTGGCTGGAGTTCTCAGAGCAAGACGACAAGACAAAGATGGTGATTGAATCAACGTTCATTTGAAGTGCAACCTGGATCGTGAAGATTGCGTTAGCTGCGTTTCCCCTTCATTCTACCCTATGCTTGAATCTCGGGACAAGATTCTTGTTTAGTGGGGGTGAGTTGTCACATCCCTAGTCCTGGTATGCAGTAGGCTAGCCCTTCATGTATGCATCATGTTTAATTTTCCAAATGAACTATAAATGGGGATTGCCTAAACCCTAGCATTAAAGGAATTCACTAGGTTCAACCAAAATATTTCCAGAAATCCAAATGGTTTCCAAAAATGTTCATCATTCTTGGAAAATGCTGGAAACAGTAACCAGAGGTGACGCACATTTTTCCATGACATATTTGGGCTCTGGATTAAATCATACTCTATTTGCATTTGGGCATTTAAATGCTATAAAATATTTTAAATGTCCAAATAATCATGAACTAAAATGTTTGCTGTTGGTAATATTCTAAACAGTATCCATGAGCAGTTCCTTGATTTTTGGGTTTGTTCTGGTATTTTTAATAAAGCCCTAAAACTACAGAATAATAGAAAACAGAAACAATAAATAAAAGAGAAGGAACTTACCTGGCGCTCACCTGGCAGCCCAGCCGGCCCAGCTCCCGTTCCGGCCCAGCCCACCAGCGCCCCCTTGTCATCTTCCTCCTCTGCCAGGAGGACAAACAGGTGCGTGGCGAGCGCCGACGCTGCCCCGGGCACCTCCTGCTTCCCCGGCCACCTCCTGCTTCCCCGGCCCCTCCTAGCAACGCCACGACGACGCCCCGTGTCTCCTCGCTCTTTTCCCTCACCCGCTGCATCCTCTTCCCTCCCCTGGCTCTCTCCCTTGAGCTCATCCGAGCGCAGCCGTCGCCGCCGACCAGCGCTCGCGCGGCCGCAGCCATCCCCAAGCCTCTCCGACACGCCCTCGAGCTCCGCCGATCCTCCCTCGTCCTCCTCATCGTCTCACGCGACCAGAAGAGCCCCGGCGCGCCGTCCCCGCCCTGTTCTTCCTCCTTCGGCCATGGAGATCGCTGGCGATTTTCCACCGTCACCGAGCCTTCCCCGAGCACGCGCGAGGCCACCTATGCACTCGCGGTGAGCCCCTGTTCCTCTTCCCTCTTCTCTCAAGCTCGCGCTCGTCCCCTAGCTTCATTTTCCACCGCGGCCGAGAGCTTCTCGCCGCCGGCCATGGCGTGGCCCTGACCACAGCCACCGCAGCTCGTTCCCGAGCCCACCGTCGTGCTCACCACGATCTCAGGAGCCCGTTGCCACCACCAGCTCCTCCTCCCGTGCAACGTAGCGTCGAACCCAACCCCGTCCGAACTCCGGCCGCCGCGGAAGTTCTCGCCGCCGTTAACTCCGGCCACCCCAGCACCAAACACCGCCACCGTTGGATGCGCCACATCGTCAGCTACTCGTAGCGCCCACCCGCGCATCAAACCGTGGCCGGAGCAGCGTTTCCGACACTCTCCGTCGTCTCGGCCTCGCCGGCGACTCGACGCTGGCAGGTTTGACCTGCTGACCATTGACTGGGTGGGCCCAGTTTGACCCCCTGGGTCACTGACATGTGGGCCACACTTGTTAATTTTAGTTAGGTTAGTTTAGCGCTAATTAACCTAGATTAGTGACTAACCTAACACTAACTAACTCTGTTTAGTTAGTCAACTAACCACTGACACGTGGGACCCACAGGTCAGGTTTGACCTGGACCTGGCGTGTTGACTCTACTGACGTTACCCCGACGTCATGCTGACGCAATTAACAATTTTCTGGGTTTAAAATAAATTCAGGAAATTCCAGAAAATTGTATAAACTTCTAAAATTCATAGAAATTCAACCGTAACTCCAAATGAAATAAATTATATATGAAAAATGATCAGAAAAATCCAATCTATCCATCTATATCATTCTCGTGCATGTTAGAACAACTTATAGCTGCTGTTTAGGACAAATCATATGAATGGCATTTAAATAATCACATATGGAGTTTGAATTTGAATCTTTGATTCAAACCAACTTCATTTAATCTGGTTGCTAGTTGCATTAGCTCAAAGCACATCATATTGCCATGTCATGATCATGAATCATATTGTGCATTGCATTGATTGTGTTCTTCCTTCTTTGCCGGTGTTTGTCCCCTCTCAGTAGACGACGTACCGACGATGAGTTCGTTGACACCGATGAAGAGCTATACTATCTTCAGAAGTGCCAGGCAAGCAAAACCCCCTTGTTCATTCCGATAAAATCCCACTCTCTCGCTCCTGCTCTCTTTTACTGCATTAGGACAACAACGATTCAACTGTTACATGCTGCGGTAGTTGAACCCCTTTATCCTCTGCATGACCTGTCATTGCCACAGTAAATAGATGAAACCCACTAGCATGAGTAGGAGTTGTTTGAGCCCTGATGTGCCTACTCATTCATGTTTGTTTGTCATGCCTGCTACTGCTTAGAGTTGAGTCAGGTCTGATTCATCGGGGATGAATTGGAATGTGGTGAACATGTCCTACTGTTGAGAGCTAAGTGTGTGAACACGATTTGGTAAAGGTAGCGGTGAGAGGCCATGTAGGAGTACAAGGTGGGTTGTCTCATTGCAGCCGTCCTCAGGAACTGAGTTCTGTGTTTGTGATCCATGACCAGCTACTACCACGCATTGGAATGCTTAAGTGCCCCTCTCGACTTATTAATCAACTCGATCTCTGTCCAGGAGTTGCAACTAGTTTCTGGTGTTTGTAGGTAGTGTTAGTAGTCTACCAAGTGGCACCCGGTAGAGGTGGGCTTGGGACAGACTAGGCACAGTGGCCCGGTGTACCAAGTGGCACCCGGATGGTGGACTTGGGAACCCTGCACACATTGTTTGGGGCCGTGAGTGACACCCCGGCCGGATCTCCTTGCGGATGGAACCCGAATAGGCGATAAACCTGGACGAGAGACTTGTGTGGTTAGTCAGGTCGTGGCCGACACCCTCGCTGAGCTTCCGCTTGAAGGTTGCCGAGTAAATGTCGTGTAAACGGCGGTAAGTGGTGAGAGCGTGCGTGGAGAAGTACACCCCTGCAGGGTTAACATGATCTATTTGAATAGCCGTTTCCGCGGTAAAGGACTTCTGGGTTGCCTATACAGTTCATAGACAAGTGAAAGTGGATACTCTAAAATACGCAAGATAAGCGTGAGTACTATGGATGGCGTTCTCGTAGGGAGATGGGAGCGGATCCATAGTGGTGTATTGATATGGTGAATATGTGGACTCGTGTGCGCCACCTCAAAAGAGTTACTTGCAGTCGTAGTTCAGGTTAGCCACCGAGTCAAAGCTGGCTTGCTGCAGTTAAACCCCACCATCCCCTTTGTTGATAAAGATGCATATGTAGTTAGTTCTGATGTAAGTCTTGCTGGGTACATTTGTAGTCACGTTGCTTAATTTTTGCAGAGAGACTTCAGTCTCGCTAGTAGTTCCGCGTGGACTTCGACGTTTAGCTTGTTACCTTAGCTACGATCTTGTGCCCTCGGCAGGATCTGGTAGATAGTCAGGCTTCTCAGCCTTTTTCATTTGTAGATGTCTGTACTCGGACATGTTAAGCTTCCGCTTGTGCTTTGACTTGTATGCTCTGAGTGTTGGGTCATGAGACCCATGTTTGTAATATCTCGCTCCTCAGAGCCTATTGAATAAATACTTGTGTCGTAGAGTCATGTTGTGATGCCATGTTGTATTTGCATATATCGAGCATATTGTGTGTATGTTATTGAAATGCTTGGTATGTGTGGGATCTGACTATCTAGTTGTTTATCCTTAGTAGCCTCTCTTACCGGGAAATGTCTCCTAGTGCTTCCACTGAGCCATGGTAGCTTGCTACTGCTCCGGAACACTTAGGCTGGCCGGCATGTGTCCTTCTTCGTTCCTGTGTCTGTCCCCTCGGGGAAATGTCACGCGATGAATTCCGGAGTCCTGTTAGCCCGCTACAGCCCGGTTCACCGGAGTCCTGCTAGCCCAGTGCTCGTAGTAACTCCTGGGTATTTGATACCGGTGTCGTTGCTCATATTTGTAACTCATAGCAGGAGCTGCGGAATAAGCGGAGACTGGCGAAGAACGAGGTGACGATGCGCGTCGAGAATGGTTCCAAGGTCGATGTGATCGCCGTCGGCACGCTACCCCTACATTTACCTACGGGATTAGTTTTAAACCTCAATAATTGTTTTTTAGTGCCAAGTTTGAGCATGAACATTGTATCTGGCTCTCGTTTGATGCGAGATGGCTACTCATTTAAATCCGAGAATAATGGTTGTTCTATTTATATGAGAGATATGTTTTATGGTCATGCCCCGATGGTCAATGGTTTATTCTTAAAGAATCTCGAACATAATGTTACACATATTCATAGCGTGAATACCAAAAGATGTAAAGTTGATAATGATAGTCCCACATACTTGTGGCACTGCCGCCTTGGTCACATAGGTGTCAAGCGCATGAAGAAGCTCCATACTGATGGACTTTTAGAGTCTCTCGATTATGAATCATTTGACACGTGCGAACCATGCCTCATGGGTAAAATGACCAAGACTCCGTTCTCGGGAACAATGGAGCGAGCAACCAACTTATTGGAAATCATACATACCGATGTGTGCGGTCCAATGAGCGTTGAGGCTCGCGGAGGATATCGTTATGTTCTCACTCTCACTGATGACTTGAGTAGATATGGGTATGTCTACTTGATGAAACACAAGTCCGAGACCTTTGAAAAGTTTAAGGAGTTTCAGAATGAAGTAGAGAATCAACGTGACTGAAAGATAAAATTCTTACGATCGGATCGTGGAGGAGAATATTTAAGTCACGAATTTGGTACACACTTAAGGAAATGTGGAATCGTTTCACAACTCACGCCGCGTGGAACACCTCAGCGTAACGGTGTGTCCGAACGTCGTAATTGCACTCTATTGGATATGGTGCAATCTATGATGTCTCTTACCAATTACCGCTATCATTTTGGGGATACGCTCTAGAGACAGCTACATTCACTTTAAATAGGGCACCGTCTAAATCCGTTGAGTAGACACCGTATGAATTATGGTTTGGGAAGAAACCTAAGCTGTCGTTTCTAAAAGTTTGGGGATGCGATGCTTATGTCAAGAAACTTCAACATGAAAAGCTCGAACCCAAGTCGGAAAAATGCGTCTTCATAGGATACCCTAAGGAAACCATTGGGTATACCTTCTACCTTAGATCCGAAGGCAAGATCTTTGTTGCCAAGAACGGATCCTTTCTGGAAAAAGAGTTTCTCTCGAAAGGAGTAAGTGTGAGGAAATTAGAACTCGATGAAGTACTACCTCTTGAACCGGAAAGTAGTGCAGCTCAGGAAAATGTAATTGTGGTGCCTACGCCGATTAGAGAGGAAATTAATGATGATGATCAAGGTACTTCAGATCAAGTTGCTACTGAACTTCGTAGGTCCACAAGGACACGTGCCACACTAGAGTGGTATGGCAACCCTGTCCTGGAAATCATGTTGTTAGACAACGGTGAACCTTCGAACTATGAAGAAGCAATGGCGGGCCCAGATTCCAACAAATGGCTTCAAGCCATGCAATCCGAGATAGAATCCATGTCTGAAAACAAAGTATGGACTTTGACTGACTTGCCCGATGATCGGCGAGCGATACAAAACAAATGGATCTTTAAGAAGAAGACGGATGCGGATGGTAATGTAACCATCTATAAAGCTCGACTTGTCGCTAAGGGTTATCGGCAAGTTCAAGGGATTGACTACGATGAGACTTTCTCTCCCATAGCGAAGCTTAAGTCCGTCTGAATCATGTTAGCAATTGCCACATACTATGATTATGAGATATGGCAGATGGACGTCAAAACGGCATTCCCTAACGGTTATATTAAGGAAGAGCTGTATAGGATGCAGCCGGAAGGTTTTGTCGATCCTAAGAATGCTAACAAAGTATGTAAGCTCCAGCGATCCATTTATGGGCTGGTGCAAGCATCTCAGAGTTGGAACATTCGCTTTGATGAGATGATCAAAGCGTTTGGGTTTATGCAGACTTATGGAGAAGCCTGCGTTTACAAGAAAGTGAGTGGGAGCTCTGTAGCATTTCTCATATTATATGTAGATGACATACTTTTGATGGGAAATGATATAGAATTCTTGGACAGCATTAAGGCCTACTTGAATAAGTGTTTTTCAATGAAGGACCTTGGAGAAGCTGCTTACATATTAGGCATCAAGATCTATAGGGATAGATCGAGACGCCTCATAGGTCTTTCACAAAGCACATACCTTGATAAGATTTTGAAGAAGTTCAAAATGGATCAGTCCAAGAAAGGGTTCTTGCCTGTACTGCAAGGTGTGAGATTGAGCTCGGCTCAATGCCCGACCACGATAAAAGATAAAGAAGAGATGAGTGTCATCCCCTATGCCTCAGCCATAGGATCTATTATGTATGCCATGCTGTGTACCAGACCTGATGTAAACCTTGCCGTAAGTTTGGTAGGAAGGTACCAAAGGAATCCCTGCAAGGAACACTGGACAGCGGTCAAGAATATCCTGAAGTACCTGAAAAGGACAAAGGACATGTTTCTCGTTTATGGAGGTGATGAAGAGCTCGTCGCAAAGGGTTACGTCGATGCTAGCTTCGACACAGATCTGGATGACTCTAAGTCACAAACCGGATACGTGTATATGTTGAATGGTGGAGCAGTAAGCTGGTGCAGCTGCAAGCAGAGCGTCGTGGCAGGATCTACATGTGAAGCGGAGAACATGGCAGCCTCGGAGGCAGCGCATGAAGCAATTTGGGTGAAGGAGTTCATCACCGACCTAGGAGTCATACCCAATGCGCCGGGGCCGATCAAACTCTTCTGTGACAACACTGGAGCTATTGCCCTTGCCAAGGAGCCCAGGTTTCACAAGAAGACCGGGCACATCAGGCATCGTTTCAACTCCATCCGTGAAAATGTTCAAGATGGAGACATAGATATTTGCAAAGTACATACGGATCTGAATGTCGCAGATCCGTTGACTAAACCTCTTTCGCGAGCAAAACATGATCAACACCAGAACTCTATGGGTGTTCGATTCAGCACAATGTAACTAGATTATTGACTCTAGTGCAAGTGGGAGACTGTTGGAAATATGTCCTAGAGGCAATAATAAAAGGATTATTATTATATTTCCTTGTTCATGATAATTGTCTTTTATTCATGATATAATTGTATTATCCGGAAATCGTAATACACGTATGAATACTTAGACCAAATACGTCCCTAGTAAGCCTCTAGTTGACTAGCTCATTGGTCAACAGATAGTCATGGTTTCCTGACTATGGACATTAGATGTCGTTGACAACGGGATCACATCATTAGGAGAATGATGTGATGGACAAGACCCAATCCTAAGCATAGCACAAGATCGTGTAGTTCGTTTTGCTAGAGCTTTTCCAATGTCAAGTATCTCTTCCTTAGACCATGAGATCGTGTAACTCCCGAATACCGTAGGAGTGCTTTGGGTGTACCAAACGTCACAACATAACTGGGTGACTATAAAGGTGCACTACAGGTATCTCCGAAAGTGTCTGTTGGGTTGACACGGATCAAGACTGGGATTTGTCACTCCGTATAACGGAGAGGTATCACTGGGCCCACTCGGTAGTGCCTCATCATAATGAGCTCAAAGTGACCAAGTGTCTGGTCACGGGATCATGCATTACGGTACGAGTAAAGTGACTTGCCAGTAACGAGACTGAACGAGGTATTGGGATACCGACGATCGAGTCTCGGGCAAGTAATGTACCGTCTGACAAAGGGAATAGTATACGGGGTTGCTTGAATCCTCGACATCGTGGTTCATCCGATGAGATCATCGAGGAGTATGTGGGAGCCAACATGGGTATCCAGATCCCGCTGTTAGTTATTGACCGGAGAGCCGTCTCGGTCATGTCTGCATGTCTCCCGAACCCGTAGGGTCTACACACTTAAGGTTCGGTGACGCTAGGGTTGTATGAATATGAGTTTGCAGCAAACCAAATGTTGTTCGAAGTCCTGGATGAGATCCCGGACGTCACGAGGAGTTCCGGAATGGTCCGGAGGTAAAGAATTATATATAGGAAGTGCTGTTTCGGCCATCAGGAAAGTTTCGGGGTCACTCGGTATTGTACCGGGACCACCGGAAGGGTCCCGGGGGTCCATCGGGTGGGGCCACCTATCCCGGAGGGCCCCGTGGGCTGAAGTGGGAGGGTAACCAGCCCCTAGTGGGCTGGTGCGCCCCCCTGCCCCCCCTGCACCTAGGGTTGGAAACCCTAGGTGGGGGCGCGCCCCACTAGCCTTGGGGGGCACTCCACCCCCCTGGCCGCCGCCCCCTTGGGAGATTGGATCTCCCAGGGCCGGCACCCCCCCTGGGGGCCTATATAAAGGAGGGCAGGGGGGAGGGCAGCCACACCCTGTGTCTTGGCGCCTCCCCCCCTGCTACACCTCTCCTCCTCCCGCAGCAGCTTGGCGAAGCCCTGCCGGAGTTCTGCTGCATCCACCACCACGCCATTGTGCTGCTGGATCATCATCAGCCTCTCCTTCCCCCTTGCTGGATCAAGAAGGAGGAGACGTCATTCGCTCCGTACGTGTGTTGAACGCGGAGGTGCTGTCCATTCAGCACTTGGTCATCGGTGATTTGGATCACGGCGAGTACGACTCCATCATCCCCGTTCCCTTGAACGCTTCCGCACGCGATCTACAAGTGGTATGTAGATGCAATCTCTCTCCCATGACTCGTTGCTTAGATGAACTCATAGATGGATCTTGGTGAAACCGTAGGAAATTTTTTAATTTTCTGCAACGTTCCCCAACAAACGGCGCCAGAAATTAGTCTTGATAACCCACAAGTATAGGGGATCGCAATAGCTTTCAAGGGTAGGGTATTCAACCCAAATTTATTGATTCGACACAAGGGGAGCCAAAGAATATTCTTGAGTATTAGCAGTTGAGTTGTCAATTCAACCACACCCGGATGACTTAGTATCTGCAACAAAGTGTTTAGTAGCAAAAGTGGTATGATAATAAAGGTAACGGTAGCAAAAGTAAAGATAAATGTTTTGGGTTTTTGTAGTAGTTGTAACAGTAGCAACGGAAAAGTAAATAAGCGAAGAACAATATATGAAAAACTCGTAGGCAATGGATCAGTGATGGATAATTATGCCAGATGCGATTCCTCATGTAATAGTTATAACATAGGGTGATATAGAACTAGCCCCAATTCATCAATGTAATGTAGGCATGTATTCCGTAAATAGTCATACGTGCTTATGGAAAAGAACTAGTATGACGTCTTTTGTCCTACCCTCCCGTTGCAGCGGGGTCCTTACGGAAACTAAGGGATATTAAGGCCTCCTTTTAATAGAGAATAGGAACAAAGCATTAGCACATAGTGAATACATGAACTCCTCAAACTACGGTCATCATCGAGAAGTGTCCCGATTATTGTCACTTCGGGGTTGTCGGATCATAACACATAATAGGTGACTATAGACTTGCAAGATAGGATCAAGAACACACATATATTCATGAAAACATAATAGGTTCAGATCTGAAATCATGGCACTCGGGCCCTAGTGACAAGCATTAAGCATAGAAAAGTCATAGCAACATCAATCTCAGAACATAGTGGATACTAGGGATCAAACCCTAACAAAACTAACTTGATTACATGGTAAATCTCATCCAACCCATCACCGTCGAGCAAGCCTACGATGCAATTACTCACGCACGTCGGTGAGCATCATGAAATTGGTGATGGAGGATGGTTGATGATGATGACAGTGACGAATCCCCCTCTCCGAAGCCCCGAACGGACTCCAAATCAGCCCTCCCGAGAGAGATTAGGGCTTGACGGCGGTTCCATGTCGTGAAACGCAATGAAACTTTATCCTCAATTTTTTTCTCCCCAAGACAGAATATATGGAGTTGGAGTTGAGGTCGGAGGAGGTCCAGGGGTCCACGAGATAGGGGGCCGTGCCCTAGGGGGGGGGCGCCCCCTTGTCTCGTGGACAGGCCGTGGGCCCCCTGGCACCAATTTTTTCGCCAAAAATTCTTATTAATTCCAAAAAGTGCCTCAGCGGATTTCCAGGACATTCCGACAACTTTTCTTTTCTACACATAAAACAACATCATGGCAGTTCTGCTGAAAACAGCGTCAGTCCGTGTTAGTTTCATTCAAATCATGCAAGTTAGAGTCCAAAACAAGGGCAAAAGTGTTCGGAAAAGTAGATACATTGGAGACGTATCATGGATGCCCACGCGGAGAGGAGTACGAGGGTCCACTGGTCCGGCTGCTGTGTGAGGCTGCCGTCGCTGCAGAATAACAGGGGGTGTGGGTGAGTAGAGGGATGGCCTGGCCAGTGGTGGGAGTAGTAGGAGGCGGTGAGGCCTCCGCGGCATCACAGCCGGCCACGGGAGGCAGGAGCATGCGGCACGACCGGCGCTGGTTTGGGCTGCTGGAGCAAGAAGACCAGAGGTTGAAGAAGCACTACGGCCGTTGGATGGACATCATACAGTCACTAGAGCTAGAATCTTTCATATTGACTAAAGTTGACAAAGGCCCCCGTCCCAGTCAACTTAGTAGGCCCACAAGTCAGCCTCCCACCATGGTGGGTCCTAGCTAGCAGGGGGAGTATTCACTTTTTTGTGCGTAATAAGGAGGCACTTCCGGTGGGTCCGAGCTGACAGTGTGGGGAGCATTTTTTTCACGAAATACGGTGGTCCGTCCAGTGGGTCCCAACAGACAGGGGGAAACGTTTTTTTCGTGAAATACGGTGGCCCGTCCGGTGGGTCCCAGCAGTCAGGGGGAAACATTTTTTTCGTGAAATACTGGTGGCCCGTCCGGTGGGTCCCTGCTGTCAGGTGGAGGAATTATTATTTTCCGTGTAATAAGGAGGCACTTCCTTGCGGCTGCCGTGGACCCAGCTGTCAGCCTCTCCACGTAGAGTATTCTTCCGATGGAATTCGGTCGTTGACCACATTGACCACGCCGCGCCGAGAGAACCACGGTGGTGGACGATGGCGAGGCCTAGGAAGGGGACAACGCGAAGCCGGGGAAGACACGGCAGTGGATGCCCATGCACAGAGGAGTATGAGGGTTCACTGGTTTGGCTGTGCTGCCGTTGCCGCAGAATAAAAGGGGGCGTGGGTGAGTGGAGTGGAGGGATGGCCTGGCCAGCGGTGGGAGTACTATGGGGGCGGTGAGGCCTCCGCGGCAGCACAGCCGGCCACGGGAGGCAGGAGCAGGCGGCATGACCGGCGCAGCTTTGGGTGGCTGGAGCAAGAAGACCAGAGGTTGAAGAAGCACTACAGCCGTTGGATGGACATCGTACGGTCAGTCGAGCTAGAATCGTGCATATTGACTAAGTTGACAAAGCCCTTTGTCCCCGTCAACTTAGTAGGCCCACTATACTGGGTCCCAGCTAGCAGGGGGAGTATTCATTTTTTGTGCGTAATAAGGAGGCACTTCCTTGCGTGCGAAGATATAGCTGGTGGGTCCGAGCTGTCAGCGGTGGTAACATTTTTTCGCGAAATACAGAGGCCCTTTCGGTGGGTCCTAGATGTCCGGTGGAGAAATCATTATTTTTCACATAATTAGAAGGCATTTCCTTGCGTGCGGTCGTGGACCCAGCTGTCAGCCTCTCCATGTACAGTCCACTTCAGATGCATGTCTGTCGTTGACCACGTTGACCACGCCATGCCGAGAGCACCAGGGCGGTGGACGATGGCGAGGCCTAGGAAGGGAACGACACGGAGCCAGGGAAGACTCAACATTTGTTTCCCATGCGAAGGGGAGTACGACTGTATGAGGGTTTACTGGTTCGTCTGCCGTCGCCGGAGAATAATAGCAGGTGTGGGACTGTGGGTGAGTAGAGGGATGGCTAGGCCAGCGATGGGAGTACGGTGGGGTGGTGAGGCCTGCGCAGCAACACAGCTGGCCGTGGGGAGGAGGGAGCAGGCAGTCCCGTCGACGCTTGTTTGAGCGGCTAGAGAAGGAAGACCAGAGATTGAAGAAGCACGACGTCCGTTGGATGGCATCCAACAGTCACTGCTTGTGCGTCAACCTTTTTTTAGGAAAGCCTCAAATCTGTGGAAAACAACATACATGCCATCTTTCATTATTTCAAATAATTTACGGCCCATTTGCTAATTCTTACTGGTTTTTTTGGAGCCCATATTCTTTTTGTTAGCATTACAACCCATATTGTGGCCATGGTTAAAAAATTATACGAAATTTTGCATATGTCGGTGCGCTCTGAACTGTTTTTAATCCCGAAATTGCGAGTCACTTTCAGACTGATTTTAAAAATAAATGTATATCAATATAAAATCCAATATATTGTCCACGCATAAAAGTCAATGCAATTTATAATATCGAAATGAAAAAAGATATTTGAAACTAATTGCCGGTTTGATGTGTTTTAAAAATGTACAGCCCATTTCTCATTACTGATAGGCCATTTTCTCGGCCAGCCGAATGAAGCTCTCCTCGTCTTGAAAGATTTGCAGCCCAACAGGCCTGATAAAGCGACTTACTTGACAAATCACAAAAAAACTGGGCTAGCCATTTTCAGAAAGAAAAAAAACTACTAGGCCGGTCTGTGGTAAACAGAAAATAAAAGGCTGTCTAGACAGGCCAGAGTGTCCCGCACAGCCCAGTTGACACCCTGCTACCGTCCCAAAAACAAATTAGATAAATGCCACTCCAATTATGGCGATTCATAAAAATGCCACTGCAATTTCCAAACTTTGAAAAATTCCACTGCAATTTTTGCAAACTTTGAAAAACGCCACTGCAGTTTGCAAACTTTGAAAAACGCCACTCTGGACTTCAAAAAATGCCACTAGAAATGGCATGAAATGGCATTTTCCAAAGTCTGGAAATTGCAGTGGCATTTCTCGGAAACACCATATTTGGAGTGGCATTTATCAAATTAACCCAAAACAAAAAAAACAGGGCGAGCTGCTGGGTCCCTGGTGTCAGCCGCTCGTTGTGCAATTCTCTCGTTTATTGACTACGTTGACAATGGCATGGGACCCAGATGTCAGAAATCCACTAGGAGGAGCTTTTTTTATTGGCTTGAAATAAGGAGGCACTTGCTTGCGTACTGCCATGACCTTGGTGGGTCCCTGCTGTCATCCTCTCCACGTACAATCATCTCCTGATTGTGTACGCGTCAACTTGGTAGGCCCACAAGTCAGCCTCTAAACCTGTGGAGGAAAAATACAACCCATTTAAAAAAATAACAGCCCATTCCATACGTTCAATCAGAAAGTTCAACATTCAGAGCAAAGTAACAGGTCTGATCCACATATAGAGTACTGAACTTCCACGTTGACAACCATCATAGCCAAGTTTAGTATCTACTGCCACTAATACTCTAGTAGCGTACAAGTACTAACTTACTCTTAGCTAAGTACTAACTTACTCTTAGCTAACTAGACGATGCCGACCGCCATCTGTGGTACACACTAAACACCGACACCGGCGTCCTGTGCCTCGCCTCGGAATTGCAAGAGGTGCGATAGGGCGTGTTGCTCGCGCATGTTGGCTCTTTCCATGCCGGCATGGTCCACCGAAGCATCGGCTTCCAAGCGGGAAACCCACTTGACGAGCTGGTAGTAAAAATCAGCATCGCGAACGCGTCCGTGCCCGACAGCCTCCAAGGCTATTTGCCAGGCGCCGGCCTCCATGTAGTCGGCCCAGTTGCTGGCGCTCTGCTAGCGACTCAGAGGGTCGGTGCGCAGCTGCTCCATGTCCCGCTGGCGGCGCAAATCGCTGATACGCTGCTCCTCCGCCAGGCGGTCGCGCTCCAACAACTCCTGCTCCTCCGCCAGGCGGTCACGCTACAACAACTCCTCGATCTCCGCATTGCCTTCTAAAGACAGATAGAATGCCTCCTCCCTCTGTCTACCTTCCGGTGAAAAACTGAACACTAGTTCCAGCGGTGACCGCCTCCGGCGTCGCCTACCGCGGACGGGCGGCGGCATGGCGGACATGGCGAGCGACGTCGGGCTGGTGGGGTCGGTGAAAAACCGAACACTAGTTCCAGCGGTGCCGCCTCCGGCGTCGCCTACCGCGGATGGGCGGCGGCATGGCGGACGTGGCGAGCGACGTCGGGCCGGTGGGGTCTTATGAGGATATGGCGAGTTGGGTCACGGTGCCACCAGAGAAGGATGGGAAACAATAATTATAGGCGGAAGGTAGCGCGACGGTCATCGAAATTCAATGCATAATGGCTTAGCGCGCCAGCTTGCCGTGGAAAACTAGAGAAACTGAAATTATGACTGTGCCGTCCCGTCCCGTCTGGGTCGAACGCCGGCATGGCGGTCAAACCAGTGCACCCGAATCATCTCCCTCCTTGTCAATAATGATTCCATGGATTTAAAAAGCCCGCAACTATTAAAGCGCATCTTTTTCGCATCAGTTAGCTGCCTTAATTACGGCCGGCTGCATGCAGACACTCAGAATCGCTCGCAGCCAGTACGCGGAGTAGCATGCAACGAGTCGCAGCCGAAGGCACGCATGCAGCCACTTAAAATGCTGGAATTAATTAGGCTTAAACTTCTGCATGCCGTTAATTATTGACATGCCTTGGTCTTGTTGCTTTGCTCATGGGACTAATAAACCCAGACGGAGGGAGTACCTTGGTTCGTGAGAGGTTTGAATTAAGCCCTGCAAACCGAAAAGGAGGTACTAGTACTTGTGTGATCCGCTATTTATTCGTGTAGGATCCAGTAGGTCATTTCTTGAATTGAGCCCTGCAAACCGGAAATGAGGTAGTACGTGCATGATCCGCTATTTATCCGTGTAGGATCGAGTAGGTAGGATAGTGTAGCTTGTCAGTTTCTTCAGAGGTAGGCATTTTTATTAAAAAAACTGCCACTTTGTATCTTTCATCGCAAATAAAACTGCCAGGAGCGCATTAGTAGGCTAGCTAGTGATCGATCAGTAACTTGTAAACACTGAGCGAACAGAAATAAGTAACTGTTAATGCATCTGAATGATTCATAGATCGTATACAAATATGTAGCTCTAAAAGCAAAGATCAGCCACTTCGGATCTTGCTTCGCAACTAAAACTAACTAGTACGATTCTCATACATAATATCAAGATGTTAATGCATCTCAATGATTAACAGATCATATACAAATATGTAGCTCCATAAGCAAAGATCTAGAAAAACATTTGTTCTTCCTACTAACATGGATGCTTCTCTTGGGCAACATTCAGTACAGACTGAAAAACAAATTTGGTTGTGAAGTCTACAATTCCTCTTGCAAACGTAAGTGGTTTCACCAACAGCTTGAACCATGAGAATGAACCACACATGATATAGGAAGAACCACTGCAATATGATTTGGTCTTCTCTCGATCACACCGCGAGACTATTTTTGGAATACATACTTTAACTTAGGCAAAATGATGCCCATTGTATAATCAGACCAAAGCAATGAAGCACCTCGTGTTGGCCAATAAATAGTACAATACTACTTTTCTGCAGTCCATGAAGTGACTATCCAATCTTTCTGTGTCTATTTTCAAATGGCACTGCATGCAGTGACTATACTATTCTCTTGTGATGTTCAACCAAAATTGCGGACACTTTGTTTGTTTGCCAAATAGAAACGGGCAGACATCTCTGTCTGCACAAATATCAAGCAGCTACTAAAGATATACCACACCATGTATTTTCGGTTTAAACATGTCTCTTCCTGTTAGCATCTGTCATGTTCTGCACTAGACAATCTGATATAGTTATGTTTTGCCCTGGACAATTTCATACTGAATTTATTTGCTGGTTCAGAGCAGAAATATAGCACCTATTCTTCAACAGACCAAGGATATCCATGTTCGCAGTGATGGAAGAGCTGAAATCGATACAACCGAAATTGAGCATCCAATCATTGAATCCTGTCTTGCACCTCCAATGTAGGTCCACCCCGCCAATAAATTCACATGCAAACCACTAGTATTACTATCTAATGACACTACAAAAAGAGTAGCAAGATAGTAGCAAACCATGTACCTTCGTAATGAATAGCTCATAGTGCAACCAATTGGATATAAAGGTTTGCAAAAAACATGCTCCTAATGTTGAACCGGTTGGACTTTTTGTGCAGTTCCACTAAAATCGAGCATTCTTGTTTGCATAGATATTGAAAGTGTGATTACTATAAAAGTGGCAATAGTTGAAGCATAGACTCCCAAATATAAGCATTCCAATTTCTTAATGGGAAAAGGTAGCAAGACTGTTTCTAATCACCTGTTTAATGGAATAAATAAAGCAACATTGGCTGATGTCAGGAAGGCATACATAGTTTTTTCCTGAAAAATTGAGCCATTCCTGACATTTCCTCTTCATTTAAGCATATTTTGTGCAATTCAACTAAAATAAAATGCCATCACCGCCTTGACAATTCAGTGACACTGTACAAAAGGAAATGACTTAAGATTACATCATGTATGTAGTCGACAGGCATTAGAGACAAACATACATACCTCCTCCGATAACATAATGAACATTAGTTTCAACAAAGGTGTGACTAGCTTTACCGGGATAATTTGAGTGAACTCTACACACTCTGTTCCTTAATATAAGACGTTTTCGTAGTTCAATTTAAAGTACACAAACGTCTAGTATTTAGAAAAACAGGTAGTAGTTTTCTTGAGCACATATCCGGGAAAGCTTGCCACACTTTATTTATGTCCATACGCTAATACAACACCATTCAAATACTACAAATATACACTAATCCAGTGGCTAGTGCAACAGTAGAGTAGTTAGTTTATTACAGGGTACAGTACAATGGTTTTACTGAACAGATTTCAATAAACTCTAGAACTGGAAGATTTCTATAAGAATTAACAATACAAAATGTAAAGGTAACAAGTTTCAGCATTGGTATACTAGTTGTGCATGAGCATTAAACCAAATACAAAAGTCTGAAGGTAACTAGCATTATTAACTAATGGCAGTACAAAAAATTGCAAACCATGTACCTCCAAGGTAAATATCATTTCAAACTCGGGGGGACCTTAAAAATTTCTATCCCAATCTTGATGATCGATCAAACATAAAAACTTGATCAAACGAATCAAGAGAACAGCCGGAGGAGGAGGTGCCCACTCTTGACCTTTCCTCTTGTCTTCATAATTTTTTGTGCAGTTTAACCAAAATAAAATGACATCAGCTCCTTGGCATTTTGGTGACACTGTACAAAAAAAATTAACTTATCTCATGAAAGTGAGGTATGTAATCTATAAGCATTAACATTGCAAAAATTTGAAGGTAGTAACAAGTTTCATCGTTGGTATACTGGATGTGCAACAGCATTAGAATGCCTTAGCTGAAAAATCTTTAATACATCCACAATCAACAGCTAACCCTGAAATAATCCAGTGACATTAAAGGGAATTGCTTAAATTTATCGGTAGCATTAGACTGAGAGTGGCATTAGTTAAATGTGGCATCACTTTAGCAGTAGCATTATTTGACTTGACTGCTGGCATTATACTAACAACAAAAAAAGTGGCAATAAGAGCATGCGAGGCCCATTCGGACAGTGGGCGCACCAATACAATGTATCTCCACAGACGCAAAGTGGTGAGGGAGGTATGCTTGCCTAGAGCAACAAATATCCAGGCAACATATGTGGATTACGTCCCATTTTTGTTCTCTTTAGCCACCTTTTTCCTCTGTGAGGACAACAAACTGATCGACCTGTTCATTCTCTATTGTGTTGTCATGCCTTTCTACCATTCTTCAACCAAGAGACACGAGACTCATTCCTTAGCTACTGATTTTCCCCTTTTCAACCTAGATGCGG
Organism: Triticum dicoccoides; assembly: GCF_002162155.2. Taxonomy (NCBI): domain Eukaryota; kingdom Viridiplantae; phylum Streptophyta; class Magnoliopsida; order Poales; family Poaceae; genus Triticum; species Triticum dicoccoides. The sequence continues at coordinate 339,458,771 of NC_041385.1, forward strand.
GTTCGATGCCTACTCTCTTGGACAGTATAGCCTCCCTTCATTTCGTTATTCAACCCAGACATGGATTAGTCTGCATGAAGTAGGGTTTCCTATAATAGTGCAAATTATGGTTTTCGTCTGCGTGGCCAGCAGAGCAGAGGATAGCAAATTGGGAAGATGGTGGAGTGGAAAAAGATCCACATGCAATGATGTGGCAGATGGGGCAATAGAACAAGGGTATGGTTCGAAAAGAGGTAGCATACTTGAGGGTCAGCGGGAAGTGGCTTTGCTCGTGGTCGTCGTCCTCCGCACACACTACGGTAGCGAGCTTGCGCACGAAGGCTATCCTGTGCGGGCGCTAGGTCTGAGAGGACGGCCTCGTCATCGGTGCGTGAGCTTGCTCGCCAATGACGAGTGCGTCAACGCTGCACATCCTTTTCTTCCCCGGCGGATCTGTGACCACCGGTGAGGAGGGAGAGAGAGGTCGTCTTTTTTAGATCTGGAGAGAGGGTGGTAGTGTGAGAAGCAAGTGGGCAGCCCTTAGTAAGAAAGCGCTGAAGCTCCAGCCCATATATCTTTTTTATAATACTAGTACTGGAGGTGGAGTAGTGGTAGAGTAGTTTATATTTTCTCTGCGTACAGTACGAGTTAGTTGTGCTTCAAAACTGAATGGCATGCCATTAAAAAAATAAAGGTCAATAACTAATGCGGCACCTCGGGCCAACGCGGCCAGATCGCATTTTGCACGAGAAATTACACACCATGTTTCGTTGACATGTGGTCCTGTTCCACCATATCAGTGAGACAATGGCGAGTCCTTTTCTACTAGTATTTCCGAATGGACGTGTAGGCCGGGGTGCCTCTTCGTGAACCGTGGCAAACTGGCAACCGTCCACCGACCCTTCGCCTTTCCCTCTCGATTTGGAACTGCTGCCGCATGCTCTTCCCCTCCCTCCTCCATTTTTCTTCAGCCCTTCACCCTTTCTTCTGCCATTGTTCGATCGTCTTCTCCATGGTGGGAATAGGCCGGAAACGACCCCGTTATTCTTGCCCCGATCTGAAAGAAGACTTGGTGGAGGAACTCATTGATCAGTGCGATGTCATCACCTCGGCTAGCATGGCAGGTTCGTTCAAGACCATTCTCGACTCAACTAATAACATCATTAAAAGGAACCCAAGAGTCAAGGAGCGGTTGGATCTCCCCTATCTTCTTCGCCGTGACCCTGATGACTAGCGCGGGGATGACGGAGGCCTCGCCTTGTGCAAGTTGATGCCGCTTGATAATGATACGTATGATGTTAAGATGCCATCGCTTGAGGGTAAGGCTTGGGCAGGCGCAAATGGAGATTGGGTTGTTTACATTGGGTCCAACTGCGAGTGGGAACTTGTGAATGTGTACACTCGTGACCGGGTTCCACTTCCAAAAATCTCAGCAGACTGCCCAGAGGTTGAGCACACCGGTATTATACGCATGTTCAAATACGATCATGGTGACTGTCTTCTACGGAAGATAGCAATTTGTCGAGTTCCCAACCGCTCTTGGAATTACAACAACTATGAAGTTGTTGCTATCTTCGACAAGCTTGTTGCCGTCCTTCGTGGTTTGACTGGATGGATATTGCTCAAAATCCAGTTTCTGAACACGGATGAGTATTGTGATGCAATTCAATATGAGGGCCTTGTGTTTGCTGCCACCACCCGTGGCACTCTTTTTGCATGGAATCCTTATGCTTTCGGTACATTTGTCTTCCACCGTAATCATAATTGTTTCATCCACATGTATGCGGGTTAGCAAGTTTCCCTTTACTAATTAACCTTCTTCTTGTGTTTCCAAGGTCCTGTGAACATTCCACCACCTATACTTGAAAAATTTTATAACCAAGGGGGAGATGACGATGGTGATGATCACGAGCATGAGGACGAGCAGCGCCCATATACTCTGTGGCACCTGGCAACTAATTCCGATGGATCACCTCTTCTTGTGTGTATACAGCCCACTAATGATTTTACTACCAAGGAAGCAGGTGTAGTCTCCCATGGTCGCACTCTCCGGACCTATTCCAACACCCGTTGCATGGTATTCAGGATGGAGACTAGTGTGCTAGCGCCAACTCCTTCTCCCTGGTACATAATTGATAGTCTTGGAGAAAACTCGCTTTTCCTTGGACAAAACTATCCAATGATGGTGAAAGGCGATCCAACTGCTTTTGACACAACATTACTACAATTTATGAGAAGCAACTATGTCTATACCTTGGACATTTGGGTGGTTCCCTACCCTGGTACTGATATAGTAGGCCGCTTCAGCCTGGATGATCAGTCCCGCGTTGGTCTCGAGATCGACAATGGATGGCCCGTCCCAGAGAATCACTTGTGGTTCAAAGCAAGTGTTTCCAACGCCGAGGAATGATTGAGTTGAAGTTCATTTCATTGCTTGTTGTTTGTTGTGTGGTGAAAACTTTAGTATTTATAATGTATCCTCGTTGTCGATGTGGGTTGATGACGTGTTGTATCTAATAAAATGATATGCCTGTGATAAACTTACTAAATTTATGAATGGCTTTCGAGTCGCTTCTCTGAGTGAGTGGTGCGACGAGGCAAAAAAATATTTTCCGAATACATAATTGTACGTGCATTGCAATAGGTTACCGGATGAGGCCAATCAACAATAGTAGTACACTATTTATACTAGCTTCACATGCTTCGCGCGTCGGGCGGGTGATTTTACTGTAGCCATATGTTAATGTGTTCGCTGTGCGTAACCTGCACCCCGAATCCTCGATACTAGTACTATATAGTAAGTAGTAGGAGTAGTAGGGTGGCATGGGCCAGAACAAGCATTCACATCCAGGAGTACGGCACACGCCACCACCACGATATCCATCTGACACCATATTATTTCTTGGAGTCCGTGCTAGAGTAATCTCTTCAACTCGTCGTTTCTCTAACTTCAGCCATCGCGCGATGGGCGAGGTGGGGGTTTACCGATAGTCGGTTTCCTCAACTGCGGTCCCACTTGTAAGGCTAACTCCAATGCATGACCCCAAACAGACCTCCGTTCTTCACGAACTCCAACGATAATTTTGACTAGAAAAGCAAGACCAAAGAAAACAAGAACCACAAGAATACAATTTACTACTCTAGAAGATATCCAACTTCCATCACTGCTCCTGTAAGTTGGATTAGTGCATTCTCGATGCATTCATTGTTGATCTGCGGAGGCTCGATCTTGCGTGATTCTTTCCTCTTCGACTATAAAGATGTAGACGTTGCTTCCTCACATCTAGTCTCATGTCTAGCCTCTATTCTAGTAGTAGTATCAACAAGTGCACTAGTCTCATCTCTAGCCTCTATGGTAGCTAAAAGTGCTAGAACATATACTAAATTACGCTCTATCAATATATCAATGTACTCTTCTTCCCAATACAAAAACTTGCATCCATTCTACTCCCTTCGTTCCACAATACATGCCTTCTATTTGTAAAAATAGAGATGTATCTAGACATGTTTTAGTATATAGGTACATCCATTTTTGGACAAATGGAAGTCAAGTATTTTGGAACGGAGGCAGTACACAATAATTTTTTTAAGTTAGCACAACTAGTCTAATCCGAGAGCACAACCGAAGATTTGGTAGGGTTCTTCCTCCTTTTGCCGACACGTGGGACATCCAGCATCCAGGTCATGTCATGCAAGAAAATAGAGTGGTAGTTGAAGCCACGTGATGTGCATCTTGGGTTAAACTGTAAATAGAATCTTACTACTCTTGAGTAACTCCAAAAGCGGCCACCGAAGATCTTTATTGGATTTGTTTTTCATCACCAGCACGTCGAGGTGAAAGATGTGTAGGTTCAGTGGGTCCTCTTGCATTTTCACTGACATGTGGGACCGCATGTGAGCAAACAGACGATGGGCTCCGCACGTCCGCTGGCTGGCTGAGAAGAGAGCTAGAGGAGTGCTGAGCACAGACTCTAGGAAATTTGTTCTACGTACCTCGATATAGGCTCGATATAGTGGGGTGGCATGGGCCATAACTAGCATTTACGTCTAGAAGTACGGCACACGCCACCCACATGAGTCCCATCTGACACCAATTTTCTTGGAGTCCGTGCTACAGCTATCTCTTCTCCCTCCCGTTTTCCCAGCCATCGCGCGGTGGGCGGGGTGGGGGTTTGCCGATAGTCGGTTTGCTCAACTGCGGTCTCACTTGTAAGTGAAAATGCAACACCGCACGCATTCCCCCTTGGGCGGCGTGCCGGACCAACCGTGTGGGGGTGTGACGCGAACACGACAGGCTTTTCCTTTTGAACTTGTAACTTGTAAATTTTGGTTCTACTCCATGGAGCGACTGATAGATAGAAAATAACGATTTTGCCTAGAGTAATTAGAAGTTTGGTTCTGGCGCCGTTCATGCATGGAGTACGTAAGAAAATTATGATTTAAGCGAAAGGTAAGATAATTACTAGTGGTACCATATACTACTACCTGGATTTGACGGCAAGATAAAAATACATACGGATCCATCAACGACACCCTCACGCCCTAGTGCGCCGGGTCACCAACCGACGTGTGAGGAGCAGCGGCGTTGGCGGCGAGCTCAACGTGCTTCTGAACAATGCCGTCCAAGGTTGCCATGCGGTCCAAGAAGGCCAGCGTCCTATCGTCCTCCTCTTGCAAGTAGTAGTCCTTTTGGACGATTTGCGCATAGACGTGGGTGATTAGGTCGATGCTGTCTTGCTGCGCCAGGCGCTGCGCGGTGAGCGCGACCTCGAGGTGGACATTCTCCGGCGCGATGGCAGGCAGTCGCAGGGCCACCAGTGCGTCAAAGAGGTTGTCACCATAGTGGCCGTTGAGGGTGGCGGGCTTCGCAGTGCCTGGGCGCGTCGGCTGGAGGCATACGTCAAAGTCATCCGCGAGCTTCTTGACAATGGTGAACTTGTCGAGGAAACCGACGAGGACCTCGTTGAACAAGGAGACGAAGCTGTCGTCCAAGCGGCCCCTCGCCTTGGCGGCCTCAAGCAATACCTGGAGACGTTTCTCGGTGTCGGGCCGCATGCCGACGTCGTGGACCCTCTGGCACAGCCGGCTGATGCTCGTGCTCATCGCCTCCATGGGTCTAGCTTAGCTTCTTGTCAACTGATCTTGCGATTCGAGTGATCACTCTTTCCCTTGGTTAGCGTGCGTAGGTGTGTAGGATTTCGTACTACTACTCAGCCCTCTACTGCACCTGTCTTTGGCTCTATGATAGGTGGGCCAGCCACCCCTTGGGCCCATGTGTCATTCACCCAAAGGCAGTTGTAGTAAGTCAATGAAACTGCGTCCCCCTCCGTGCCGGTGCACTATAGTCATCTCACCGGACCTATAGTTGGGGCCAAACGAGAGAAGTTTGATGTTTACTGGTTTATTGGTCCCCTTTGCATTTTGCGCCAAGTTTTGACCTTTGATTTAACTAATGAAATGTTAATGCATGTAAACAAAAATGTTGTGTAAGTCACCTTACGAAAACTAAATAATCCCAAAACACTTAGGCATGGTGCATTAACTCCCTCCTTGTTTCTAAGTTCGTGACATATCAACCAATGAGAGATGTGGGCCATGCATGCTTTCAATGACTTGAGACTACCAAACATGACATGCAGTGTTTAGTTAGCAAAAAGACATTAAGTTCTCTCACCGATAGGAATAAAACAATACACCATGTATTTTTTACAGAGGGAGTAGTACATTTTTTGTGACATGCATTACTAGATATTGCTAGTCAAATACTAAAATCCAGATGGACGTGGTAGTACTCCTAAATCCAGACCATGGTGCTACTAGTACTAGTAGTAGTACTATCAATGTAGTAGTAGAACTAGCACTGTACTACCCGTTGGTCAAATTATTACGTGCTGCTCCTCACAGTGAAGTGACAAGACCCTGCGTCGGGGATAACACCTGAGTATAGGCGCCTTGTTCGGCATAGTATAGTCAGCCTCACTGTCTGCAGTCACTATCATCATGGCTGTAGAGCTAGCATTCTTACATCTAGCTCTGTTCGACATAATTTCCCGTGCGTAGATGCCCGTGCATTGCACGGAACACTAAGATTGGGGGTGGACGGTGCCGGCAGTGGCCATCGTGCCAGATTTTTCCACGGCCTTCTAGATGTGGTGGGGAGGAGATAAGGCTGATTGTGAGAGACAAGGAGTTGTTTGTAAATAGGGAACAAGTGCGGGCATCTTTTTGCAAAAATGGAGAAGCTTGGTTTGTATGCGTCAGATCTAGATCCGATGGCTATTGGTGAAAAGTGGGAGGCACAACATCATCACCAACTCAGGACCTGTTTGATTCGCAGGATTTTGAAAACGCAGGAATAGGACACGGCAAGATTACAAGTTTCAAACTGATATTACAAATGTTAGGAGTAATGCACACCTATGAAGAGGGAATTACTAGGAAGTTTACGTACGAACTTTCGTTACTTTAGGTGGACGCAGCATTATCGTACAAACTAAAATCCACCTCCCTGACAAGTCACTAATGGTCAAATAAGTTTTCGAGTCTCTGGCCAGTTGATGTTTCAAAAACAAATTTAGCTTCTGCGGAGACTTTGTCATTTAGGCTTAGACGCTTGCAGTGATCAGCACGCCATTCATTGTTGCGCCAGAGAATGCCAAAACTCATTACCTTGAGCAGACTTACCTCCAGAACAAAGAACCTAGCAAATTTAATCTCGGATGTGCTGCCTCGGTAGTCGATTAAATCAATTTCTGTAAGATGGAGATCAAGGCATTCGATGGGATTGCTGTGTCATTTTTCACTTTTGGGTCTTTTTTTATCTGCAAAAGAAGAGAACATATTAGAGCCGCTGGCTGTATAAGATTGTCGTGTCATCAGGAGGTACCAATATCATACGCTCATATGATAGGGTTGGCTGGATAGTGATATTTTTTCACTCTCTCTCTCCGTTTCCACTCACTTAACTAGGAGCACGTGAAGAGCTTGGGCATTTGTTGCCTTCCATTATGTGGCCGATGCCATATTTCGCAAAAGTATGCCACATAATACGCATCGATGTCAAATCAAAAGATTTTGGCACCGCTTCGTGATGTGAGAGAGTTGGCACCGCTATGCACACAGACCCACATGTATAAACAAATCAATCAAACCAACTACACCAGCCTCTCACTCTCCAAAACAAGTGTTTTTTATTGCCTCAGTCCTCTCTCTCTCCCACGTAGTGTTTTTCATTGCGTGAGTTAATTTGGCACCGGAGCGAAGTAGGTGATCTAGATTGGGGCACTAGGTGAGCAATGGAGGGGCATCAATGCCAAGTGCATCACAAGTGAATTTGGCATGTGTTTTGGCCTACATAGCCCACTTTTGTACTCCCTCCAGCCCAAAATTCTTGTCTTAAATTTGTCTAAATACGGATGTATCTAGTTACATTTTAGTGTTAGATACATCCGTATCTAATCAAATGTAAGACAAGAATTTTGGGACGGAGGGAATACTACCTCGTATTAAGTATAAAATTTTGACCATAGATTTACCTAAGAAAATGCCAATGCATGTCACTAAAAATTACACCATTTGAAATTATGTGCAAATACGAATCGAACGATATAGTTCTTAGTGACATGCATTAACATTTAGTCAATTAAATCTATGGTCAAATTTTGATACTACAAAATTGGAAGAGTAAACCAGGATGGAGGTAGTACTTGCTCTTAGGGTAACCATAGAGTTACTGGAGTAGTCTAAGTTACTTTCCACTTTGACTAGCCTAGGCTACTATAGTAGTACAGCATAAAAATGATGCAGGTGATCATGTGAGAAAAAATACTAAAAACATTTCTTTCGATGCAGTGCGTAGATGCAGTTTTGAACACTACACTTGTCATCGTAATTTGGGAAAATTACGAAAAAATATATCTACGTTGTGATTACCGTTTACTTATAGGAAAGAAGTTTCACCTCGATGAGTAGCTTCTCCGTGCACGAAAAGCATGTAAGGAATCCAACAACTTGATCCAGAATGGGGCCGATAGATTCTAGTGCCAAGATCTTCACTGTGCGCATGGACTGGGTCAAGCTTGTGGGAATCATTTTCTGGAAGACGGTCGTAAATACATCAACAAGAAATTTAAAAATTGGAATTTCAAGAAGACGGAGAAGAAGATGAGTGTTATACCTAAACGATTACAGATCCAATAAAAGTACACCAACGCTGTCAATTTCGACGCATCAATGACCCTAATTTTTGTTGGACCTTCTAGATCCAATACAAGCAATCTCTCAAGAAAGGCGCATTCTCAGTGACCATAACATGGAACAGCTGGAGTGATCTCTTCCCAATTGATGTCTTGTTGCGGGGCCAGCAAGACACATAAATCCATCGGAGATTTGTCGAGGAGATGTGGTGGCTAATGAACCCGTGGATCTGCTCAAGACGAAGGTACTCGACCGCAGTACTACTGCGTTGCAGGTGCTCCATAGCCTTCTTCGAGATGAAAACGTCGAAGAGGTCGAGCTGCTTGAGTTGAGGGAGAAGAAGGGCAGGTGCGGCATTAATCTGGGGAAGATAGCAGGAGCTGAAGCTGGCGCGATGCAGCGTTGGCGTGAGGCGGAGTGCGGACGGCGGCAGAGAGCGACATCGTCCAGCTTCAAAGCTGAGCTCCTTGAGCTGATCTAGGGCGGGGGATAAGAACCACTCGTCGAACTTGGTTGGACCTTGCAGTTGGTACTGAACATGCGGATGTCAAGGCGTCTGGCTGGCCCAGGGTGCAATCAAAGGATCTTGGAGACTGCGGCCATGCGTTTGCAATCCCCGTCAGAAAGGCAGCTGTCGACAGTGAGATTGAGAGGAACGCATCGCCAGAGGGGGCGCCACCGCCGGGAGAGCAGGGCGGTTTGCACAGCAGATTTGGTGGGGAGGAGGCCGATGATGACGAGCAGCATGTCGTCGGGGTGGCTGCTGATGAAGTCCAGGCTCGCCGTATGCGGTTTTGGTTCGAGCCGCCTCCGCTTGTTGGGTGCCTCGCCGTCCATATCATTCGACGGCGACGCCGATGTACACATGTGCTGGTGTGTGTTGTGTGCTGGGTGTGCGCGAGTGCGTCCTTCTGTGCATGCCGCAGCGCACTGGTGAATTGTGTGCGAGTGCGTCCTTCACGCACAAGAAGTGTGTCCTCAATGCACCCTCAATTTACTAGCGAGCGGGGTGCTACCCCGAGTGGTTTCAACTTTATTTACTTCACCATGTGTCTGATAGGCCTCTAGTTTACTTATTTTCACCCACTACAACATGGGCCAGCACACGAAGATGCAGAACATGAGCTGACAAGGCAGCATGTGGATCGGTTGACTGGTCAACTAAACAATATACGGAGCTATACGCTGACACAATGAGCGTATAATCCGTCGGTATAGAGAGTTCGAGTGAGAGGGGAGGCCCGTGAGAGATAGTAGAGAGAGAGAGAAAGAGCTACTCCCTCCGTTCGATAATGTAGTTCCAACATTTTTTTAAACTCAAACTTTTGAAACTTTGTCCATGTTTATAAAGAAATTACTTATCTCTACAATACCAAAGATAAATGATAGTATGAAGTAAGTACATGTTTGTAACATCCTAAATTTTCAATTTGGAATGTTATACATTAGATCATCATTGCATATCATATTTTATTGCATTTTGGCTCGATCCTAGAAATTTTACGCAACTCAAGGACCCACGGAGAGTGTTGGGGATTTCGTTATTTTCATATTTGAGTTTTCTCAAATTTTAAAAATAGGATCATTTGATTTTAATTATTTTATCTTCAATTATTTCTATTATAAAAATATGAGAGAGGGAATAAAATGACTTTCCCAAAATAAATAAATATTGAGGATTTAATAATAAAATCAAATAATATTTTATTTTGGAGTTTATCGGTATTTTATTTGAGTTTAGGAAAAATGTGCATTTTTCAAAATTTCATTTAGGCCCCAAATAAATGTTCATCTTGTTCGGCTTGATTTTAGAAGTTGGGAAAAATTTATTTCGGGATTTTTGGAGTCCATTTAGTATTTCTTTTATTCATTTTTCTGCGTGTAATTCTTTTTTAAAAAAAACTAACCGACCTACCGGGCCGTGTCCGCCTAGGACTCTAGGCCCGGCCGGCCTTTATAAGCCGGGGCAGCCCGAGCCGCAGCCCAGTCCCCCGAAACCCTAGCCCCACCGGATCGAGCTGCCGACGCCACCCCGACCCCGCCGCCCGACGTTGCAGCGACCCCGCCGGCCGCCGCCGCCTCGCCGGACCCCACCGCCGGAGTTGTCCACCGCCGCCGCCACCGCCTTCACGCATCTCGAGGTAGCCGACGGTTTTTCTTATAAAACCGTTCGGTTTTTTTTCGAAACCCTAGATCCATTTTTTTATTAGATATGGTTCGGTTTTTTTTACGGTTTAGTCTATTTAGCGGACGTTCGTCCGTACGTTTGTTTTAACGAACGGTTTTCGTCGTTTAGCCGCAGACAGCGAACGTTCGTTCGTTAGACTGTTCGTCCGTTTTTTCTTTTTCTCGGATTTTTCACGATTATTTCTGATCGCGATTCCTGATCCAATTATTGTTCTAGTATATCTTTTCGCTCGTTTATCGGAATCAGGCGATTCAAGCGCCTAGAGTTTCCTTTCGAAACCCTCTTTCCGTTTAACCATCTCAAACAAGTTTTTGCTACTGTAAAATTTGACTTAGGTCCAGATTAGTAAAACGAAGCTTGTTTCTTTCGTCGTTTGACTTTCGTTGCTTCGTTTGATTTGATTCTTTTGCAAACCGGAGTTCTTAAGTTGAACTTTCTGGTTAGATCTCTTATTTGAGTTTTACCTCTGCATTAGATGAGTGCTTATTGTATGCTTGTTTGTTTGTGATAGAGTACTCGGAGTGCGCCGCTTGCTACTTCGAATCTCTAGGTTTCACAGATCATCAGCAAGGCAAGTAACACTTTGATCATACCTCTTTACTACCCAGTTTTATTGCATTAGATCAATCCTCAAACAATTGCATGATTAGGATCTGATTAATATGTGGGTTTTGGCAAGTAGATGAGGTAGAACCTATTACATGTTTTATTATCAAACCTTTGGGAGTTACTTCTACGTTTGCGTATATTGCTATGCTATGCTAGTAGACATGGATTGGGTGAGTGTATCCATGACAGATGTGAGATTGCTAATTGATGGTTTACTTAAGGTGGCAACTTAAATTCACATCTGGGTGGATTGAGGCACCTGGGGAACCCAGTGTTGTCTCTATTTTTGGAAATCCCGGCGTACCGTGTGATTCTCTTATGGACCGCCACCCAGGCTCAAAGGGATCATGAGATTATTCATGCTAGAAACTTTCGTGTGCAGCCGCAAGCTACTATGGGCTCTAGCATAGTTGATTAAGTTGCGTGAGCTCTTGAAGAGGTATACTAGCAGATGTAGGGGATGTAGGTTGGTACTGTCTACCCGGAGTAGAGAGTTAATGCTTCTAATAGACTATGTCTCAGTCATCCATTTCTCAAACACCATGTAGTGCGAGAAATCAAGCGAAGGAGATCGAGTCTTGCGAGGAAAAGTGTGCAAACCTCTGCAGAGTGTATAAACTAATCATGGTTAGCCGTGTTCCCGGTTATGGATGTTCTAAGTATCTGCTATTTGGATTATCATGTGAATCTCATCATGTTACTTTAATTAATTTTGTTGGGTTTAATGACGATGCTTAATTGGGATTGAGTTGGAGTACCCTTCTCATTGTTTAACAACCACCATGATAGTTAGATTAAATTTATTCCTTTGTAGTAGGGAAAAATTGGTTTTATGCAAAACTGTAACCATAGAGCTTACCACCAGCCATATATGCATGTAGTGATAGCATTATTCTGTTCATTACTCTCTATGTGTTACATTGACAGCATATTCCATGTGCTGACCCGTTTCGGGCTGCAACGTTCATGTTGCAGACTTTTCAGACGACGAGTAAGGTGCCTTAGGTCGTGGTCTTATACTCAGTGATGCCGTTGGAGTTGATGGACTCGCTTATCTTCCAAGCCTTCCGATGTTTATCCTTATTAGATGGCCTTAAGCCATATTTATTGTAATAAGTTCTCTTTTGAGACATTCGATGTAATAACTGTGTGATTGGTACTCTGTTATAAATCCTTCAAGTACTGTGCGCGTTAGCATTACCGATCCAAGGATGACACTGATGCACAGAGGTCAGACTGTTTGAGGTCTGGTTGCTACAAGATGGTATCAGAGCACACATTGACTGTAGAACACGACTACTAAGCTAAAGCCATAGATCACTACTCTCTTCTCATTTCTGACTCCTCATCTTTTCTACTCTTTTAGGATGGCGGATGCAAGGAACAAGTTCACGCAACCGGATGAAGATACACCCTTTGGACGCCACTTGAAGGAAGTCACTAGATACCTGCACATCGGAGTACCAAGCTTCACCGGGACCTACATCACCACCTTACCCGATGAGGAGCGTTGGATGATTCAAGTTTATGTTCCAGGAAGGACGTTCATGCCCGTCACTGAGCCCATAGAGTTTTCCTTTGATGCACCAACCTGGAGTCTAGGAAAGAGCATGGCATCTCACATCACCATGGGACGTATCGGAGAAGTTTACCACAAGGATCTCAAGGATACTATCTACCAGATTTATGGGCGCCGAGATGAGCAATGGGAGATGATCAGCACTAGGAAGGATAGATCAATTGCAGCTTTCATCCAAGAGTTAAACCAGCACATTCACCGCCAGGAGAACCAGATGTGCGCAGGCATGATAGACCTGAAGAAGGCTGTGACCAAGATCATGGAGTTGGAGGAAGAACTTAAGTCTACACGCGATGGATATGAGGAGGATATAGCAACGCTTGTGGTGAAGAATGATGATCTAAAGAAGAAGCTAAAAGTATTCATGGGATTTCCCGCGACTGGAGGAGTAGATGATGATTGCACTTGCCCAGAGAACTACATCATCATCGACGGCACCGACTCGGACCCAAACGATAGTGATGATGACTTTGTTGATGAAGCTAGAGCAGATATCATGGAGTCTTCGACCGAGCAGTTTTTCTAGTCGACCACCATAACATTAGTAGTATTCCCCCATGTATCTAGTATAGTCCGAGCACTTTTGTAATGATAGCTAGACCGTTGTATGCCCTTGTTTGAATTGATTGAAGTGATATTGATTGCATTTGTCTCATGTGCATGTGGTTAGTGTTTTTCTCTCTAGACCTCATTATATTCTATTTTCTCATCTTTTCTAAACCCTCAGATGCCTCCGAGACGTGACAATGGATTTGCTTTCCACCGGAGCTCACCCAGTTGTTCTAGCAGCATAATGCATTGATGCAGATGCTAGTCCAGAATTAGAATCAGGGGAACAACAACAACAACAACAACAACAACAACCCACCACCACCACCACTTGTTGATCACTTAGCCCGTTTCTTGAGACTAAATCCGCCGGTATTCTCTAGTAGCACCGAGCCGATAGTTGTAGATGATTGGCTCTACAAGATGGGAAGGGAGTTAACCACTGCAGGATGCACAGATGCGAAGAAGGTGCGTTTTGCCGCACATCAGCTTGATGGACCTGCATCATCATGGTGGGAGAATTTCATAGCCACATATCCTATCGACACTATCACATGGGATCAGTTTCAGCAGGCTTTCCGTACTACCCATGTTTCAGCAGGAGCTATGTCCATGAAGAAGCGTGAGTTTCGCAACTTGCGCCAAGGAGGATGTACTGTTGGCCAGTATGTGGATGACTTTAGTAAGCTAGCACATTATGCCCCAGATGACGTTGCTACGGATGCAGCTAAGCAAGAGAAGTTTCTGGAAGGACTGAACGATGAGCCGAGCATGCAGCTGATGGTAGCAACCTTCAACAACTACCAGGAGTTGGTAGATAGAGCTCTTATGATTGAAGGGAAGCAGCAGCAGATTGACAACCGCAAGAGGAAGTATGGACAAGGGAAGTACAATTCTGGAGCTCAGCAGAAGCCTTGTTTTACCCCGAACTCGGAAGACATTTTCAGCATACCCATGGAGGAGGTAGTTCGTACAACCATAGTGGCCCCAAGAATGGTAATGGGAATGGAGTAAGCAACAGACAAAACCGCACCAACCCATCAACACCAGCCAAGAGGGATCTGAGCCACATTACCTGCTACAAATGCCAGAAGACTGGACATTATGCCATTGAATGTCCTGAAGCGAAGAATGGAAACGGCAATGGAAGATCTGGGAAGAAGCCCAATCCTTTCAACAAAGGATAGGTGAACCACGTTAGCGTGGAGGACGTTGAAGCCCAGCCAGATGCAGTAATAGGTAAGTTTTTGGTTAAGTCATTTACTGCAATCGTTCTTTTTGATACTCGTGCATCGCATTCATACATATCAAGGGGATTTGTGGATAAGTATAAACTGCCAACCCAAGCCCTTAGGTCACCCATGTTAGTAACCTCGCCAGGAGCAGACTATATGGCTAGTCTATGGTGTGATCGGTTACCATTAAGGATTGGTAACTATGTGTTTCCCTCATACCTAATAGTATTGGAATCACAAGGACTGGCTGTGATATTAGGCATGGATTGTATATCTAAGTATGGAGGGAACATTGAATGCGCCAGTAAGTCAATTTTGCTTAGAACGCGAGAAGGAAGAAGGATCAAGTATGTATCCCGGCATGTGCCAAGAGGACTCAAGTAAATTCCTTATCAGGAGTTGTACAGGAGGAAGTACCAGTGGTGAAGGATTTCCCTGACGTATTTCCAGAGGAGTTGCCAGGCATGCCACCGGATAGAGACATTGAGTTTTTGCTTGATCTTTTTCCAGGCACAGGGCCGATATCTAAGAGACCGTACAGGATGCCAGCATGTGAATCTCATCATGTTACTTTAATTAATTTTGTTGGTTTTAATGATGATGCTTAATTGTGATTGAGATGGAGTACCCTTCTCAATGTTTAACAACCACCATGATAGTTAAATAAAATTTATTCCTTTGTAGTAGGGAAAAATTGGCTTTATGCAAAACTGTAACCATAGAGCTTACCACCAGCCATATATGCATGTAGTGATAGCATTATTCTGTTCATTACTCTCTATGTGTTACATTGCCAGCATATTCCATGTGCTGACCCGTTTCGGGCTGCAACATTCATGTTGCAGACTTTTCAGACGGCGAGTAAGGTGCCTTAGGTCATGGTCTTATACTCAGTGATGCCGTTGGAGTTGATGGACTCGCTTATCTTCCAAGCCTTCCGCTCTTATTGTTATTAGATGGCTTTAAGCCATATTTATTGTAATAAGTTCTCTTTTGAGACATTTGATGTAATAAGTCTGTGATTGCTACTCTATTATAAATCCTTCAAGTACTGTGCATGTTAGAATTACCGATCCAGGGATGACACATGTGAATCTCATCATGTTACTTTAATTAATTTTGTTGGGTTTAATGATGATGCTTAATTGTGATTGAGATGGAGTACCCTTCTCAATGTTTAACAACCACCATGATAGTTAAATAAAATTTATTCCTTTGCAGTAGGGAAAAATTGGCTTTATGCAAAACTGTAACCATAGAGCTTACCACCAGCCATATATGCATGTAGTGATAGCATTATTCTGTTCATTACTCTCTATGTGTTACATTGCCAGCATATTCCATGTGCTGACCCGTTTCGGGCTGCAACGTTCATGTTGCATACTTTTCAGGCGACGAGTAAGGTGCCTTAGGTAGTGGTCTTATACTCAGTGATGCCGTTGAAGTTGATGGACTCGCTTATCTTCCAAGCCTTCCGCTGTTATCGTTATTAGATGGCCTTAAGCCATATTTATTGTAATAAGTTCTCTTTTGAGACATTCGATGTAATAAGTCTGTGATTGCTACTCTATTATAAATACTTCAAGTACTGTGCGTGTCAGCATTATCAATCCAGGGATGACACTGATGCACAGAGATCAGACTATTTGAGGTCTGGTCGCTACAATGTTGTGATGAATCTAATGATCGTTCCAGATGTAAATGTTTTTCTCCACATATACCTGGTCAAACTTTTCTAAGGTTTGACTTTTCAAAACATCCATATGCTTATGGACGTGAAAGAGTCCCTAACTAGAGAGAGAGGGAGAGAGAGGGAGGGAGAGAGAGAGATAGAGAGAGAGAGAGAGAGAGAGAGAGAGAGAAAGAGTGAGTGAAAAAAGTGTGTGTGCGTGTGTGAAAGAGACATGGACAACACACGATAAAAGTAGAGAAAAAGCGTGCGTGTCTTATGCAAACATATCACACATGCATCTTCGACAACGGAGGCAAGGTGAGGAGATAGTGTGTGGTTGTTGGGAACCGAGAGAGCAAGACCCCTAGCACATGGCCAAGAGGGGTCTGACAAACAAGGGAGAGAGGTCGAGAGAGACGTACAGAGAAAATGCAGACATGGGGAGGAGAGAGTGTATGTTTGTCATAGAGAGATCCCCTGGAGATTGTGATGGGACTACATGGGTGGGAGATCGAGTGACAAGGTGTGTGCGCGACAGAAGATGCCCCGAGAGATATCGAGATAGACGTATGGATGGAAGGAGACAATACGTGTGTTCCTGATGGCTAGTAAGAGATAATCATACTTAGGAGGGGGGAGTGCTTGCACCTATGATGGAGTGAGGGATTATGGTACTTAGGGGGGCGCGTGTCACATGGAGAGAGAACTAGGGCGGAGAGTGTTGGATGGGTCTATATGTATAGCGCGAGCGAGACATGTGTATGTGTGAACCAGGGAGATATAAGGTCAGTTTGGCTTGCGTCCTGAGCATCTTTTGCCTGGCCTGGGGTTGTGGCTGGATTTCATGCACACTTGTTTGGTTGCTACCCTGTGAAAAAGAAAGCCCGCTTGTCCTGGGATCTCTTGCACTTTAATTAGCCTGGTTGGACTCCAGACACTGCAAGTAGCCTGGCCCAGGCGACCGATTTCGAACGCCTGGCCGTGCGGCCACGAGGCTAGCAGCAACATGGATGGATATTAGCGTTAATTGTTGCATGGATTGATTGATGGGACGTTGAAGCTTTGCTTGGACCAGGCATGAACCAAACGCTTCAGCACCACACAAGCCTGGCCAGGCAGAAATATTTTGCATCTCACGTCCACACCAGGCAGTACTGGCCATCAAGGCATGAGGGTCAGGTCACGAACCAAACTGACCAATGAAGTTTGAGAGAGATTGAGGAGCCCAGATAAGGCTGAGTGGTGCGTCAGATAGCTGAGAGGGGGAAAGAGATATTCCATCCGCTCGATAATGCAGTGCATGTAAATGTTTTAGAAGTCAATCTTTGGAAACTTTGATCAGGTTTACGCAAATGTTATTTATATCTACAATACCAAAGATACATCATACAAAACTAGATCTCATGGTGAATCTAATGGTATATGTTTGCCGTACTAGATGTAATTGTTTTTCTCCACGTACATGGTCAAACTTTGTGATGTTTGACTTTTCAATAAATCTATATGTTATGGACCGAGGAGAGTGGCTAAGTCGAGACAGATCAAGTGCGTGTGAAGGAGAATCAGTAAGTGTGCAAAAAGAGTATGTGTGTGAAAGAGAAAGTGACAACCAATGATAAATTAGAGAGAGTGTGTTTTTTCGTTTCTTATGCGAACATATCACACATGCATCTCCCAGATAGAAAAGCTAGGCGAGGAGATACACGAAGATAGCTAGTGTGTGATTGTTTGCAATGGAGAGAGACACCCCTATAGCACATGTCCAATAAAGGTCTAGCCAACAAGGAACAAAGGTCTAGGGGGACACATGGATGGCATGGACGCATGGGGAGGGAGAGAGGGTGTGTTTGTGATAGAGAGATCCCCTCGAGATCGTGAGGGGACTATATGGGTGGGAGATCGAGGGAGGTGTGTGCGCGATAGAAAGATGCCCCGAGAGAAATCGAGATAGACCATGCACATGTTTGTGATGGAGACTAAGATTATCTAGTCATATACATATAGGGGGGACTGCGTGTGCCTACAATTGAGTGAGATACCATCATACTTGGCTAGCTAGGCATGAGATTTGTGTGTGTGTGCGTGTGAGATGGAGAGAGAACAAGGGAGAGAGATAGAGTTTTAGATGGGCCTATCAAGTGTGAGTGAGATATGCATGCGTATATGTGACCCAGGTGGATGGAGAGTTTGAGAGAGGGGGGGAAGAGCTCCGAGACGACAGAGTGGTGTGTGAGAGAGTTACGGGCAAAGAGCCAAGGAATTTGTGTGCGTACGATGAGTGCACCCAAGATATCTAGCTTGGACTATCTAGAGTATCATACATAGTGTGCGAGAGAGACCTATAGATGGTGTATATATGCATGCGAACTAGAAAGACCCCCCCACACACACACACAGAGAGAGAGAGAGAGAGAGAGAGAGATGGAGAGAAAGGGAGAGGGACCAACAAGGTTTTTGTGTCGGATGCATGCGACAGAATTGAAGATTGTCGGTGAGATATATATATATATATATATATATATATATATATATATATATATATATAGAGAGAGAGAGAGAGAGAGAGAGAGAGAGAACAGGAGTCCGGGAGAGGGGGAGGTCGCGTTTTATGCATCAAAGACTGATATAAACCATGTTTCGATATAAACTTGCATTCAAATATTTAAATTGGAGAACATGTTGTGTGCAATCCACACATGAACGGATATATGCGTATATCAAACAAGTTCATTAATTTGACTTCCAACATGTTCATGGAGTACTATAATACTGTACAACATGCTACTCGATTGAGGTGTTCAATTTTGGATTTAGTTCACTATTTTGACCTAGTGAACGAGCTATTTCATTGAATCGAGATATTTCATTTTGGGTTTGATTCGCATTTTTTAGTGGGTCAACTATTTGTCATATAGTAAATCGCTAGCAACGAGCATGTAAAAACACATTACTCCCGAGCATCATCTCTCCATCTAAAAAAGAAGTGTCAAGCTAATATTTCAAAATTTGATTCGAATCGACTTGGTAAGTTAGACGTGGATGCTCGTTCTCCCAAAATTTGAACGAACCGTTAAACATCCTCTCTGCTCGGTGGAATTCGCCCGAGCAAATAAATGGGAGACGCAAAATTACCGTCCTATGTGGGACACGCATCAATTGGCCCGTTGTACATCGAGGGTAGGTTCGTAACTTCATCCAGGCGCGCCTTCTCCTCGGCAGAAATGACATGTTCCAAATAATTCATAAACCATGGTCGGCAAAACACGCTCTCCTCGCCCGAAATAGCTCGCGCCCACTATTTCAAAACATGCTCTCCTCGCCCGAAATCGCTCGCGCCTACTATAGTTCAAAACATGCCCCCTTGCCCGAAATCGCTCCTGCCCACTTTTGGGGAGAAGAAAAGTTACTCTACTATCCCCGACCCTCAGTACACAGACCCAAGCCAAGAAGCCTAAAGGCAAGGGTAGAACTGTAACTCCCCCTCACATTTCAGACAAATGCGTCCGTAAGACATGG
>NC_041385.1:339478583-339498350 GCF_002162155.2 Triticum dicoccoides
GCCCCCCCATTCATACCTCGTGGGCACCAAATCACCTTCTCCCCGGGAAGCTCCCTTCTCCCAAGCCGCAAAACCTCAGCCCCACCTCGATGGCGCCCCCACCGCACCAATTTCACAGCTGCCCTCCTCCCTAATACCGGAGACGCTGTCCATTTGCCGTCGTACACTGGGCCGTGTGCCTCTTACTCCGTGCTGCTGGTGCTTCCTCGACGACGGTCGCGTGAACCGTACCGGAGCCAATTCACCCTCGCCGTTATTCACGGCGCCGGAGTGGCTCCAACTTCGGATCCGTCCAGAGTCATGGCGCTGCTTCCCCATAGCCGTCGACCGTTGGGACATCGTTGTTTCCCTATCACCGGTCGCCACCACAACCGCACCGGCCTTACCGAATCAGCAGCTAGACCTACCTACTTCACCATGCCGCTAGATAGGTCGCACCCTCATCTCAAATCACTTTATTTAGGCGTTAGTTGTCTGAATTTTTATTCTGGGCCAATCGATTCCCAATTGGAAGCAGCACCCCTCGAGGCGGCGGAGCTCCTAGGCTGCCGGTTGGCTGGTGTCTAACGTAAGGGTGCGGGGCCACAAGTTCTCCATGGAAGCAACGCTTAGAGGGCTATGTTTTAGAGTTGCGTGGGTTGAAGGTACTGCCGCCGCCGGATCTGGATCACTGGGAGTCTTTGTGGATTGGCCTGGGGGCGCCGCAACCATAGCAGTGGGGTGGGGAGGTGTAGGATCCAAAGTATGTCTAGAGGGGGGTGATTAGACTACTTGACCAAATAAAAATCTATCCTTTTCCCAATTTCAGTTCTTGGCAGATTTTAGCAATTTAGCACGGTTCAAGCAATCTTAACACAATTCAAGCAAGCATGCAAAGAGTATATGAGCAGCGGGAAGTAAAGCATGCAACTTGGAAGAATGTAAAGGGAAGGGTTTGGAGAATGCAAATGCAATAGGAGACACGGATGTTTTTGTCGTGGTTCCGATAGGTGGTGCTATCGTAAATCCACATTGATGGAGACTTCAACCCACGAAGGCTAACGGTTGCGCGAGTCCATGGAGGGCTCCACCCATGAAGGGTCCACGAAGAAGCAACCTTGTCTATCCCACCATGGCCGTCGCCCACGAAGGACTTGCCTCACTAGCGGTAGATCTTCACGAAGTAGGCGATCTCCGTGCCCTTACAAACTCCTTGGTTCAACTCCACAATCTAGTCGGGGTCTCCCAAGTGACAGCTAGCCAATCTAGGAGACACCATTCTCCAAGAAGTAACAAATGGTGTGTTGATGATGAACTCCTTGATCTTGTGCTTCAAATGATAGTCTCCCCAACACTCAACTCTCTCTTGCAGGATTTGGATTTGGTGGAAAGAAGATTTGAGTGGAAAGCAACTTGGGGAAGGCTAGAGATCAAGATTCATATGGTAGGAATGGAATATCTTGGCCTCAACTCAAGTGTAGGTGGTTCTCTCTCCGAAAATGGAAGTTGGAAGTGTAGTTTCGTTCTGATGGCTCTCTCCATGAATGAAGAGGAGGTGGAGGGGTATATCTAGCCTCCACACAAAATCTAACCATTACACACAACTTGCCAATCTCGGTGGGACCAAATTGGGAAACTCGGTCGGACCGAATCAGCAAATCTAGTGACTGTTTGGATTTTCGGTGGGACCGACATGCAACTCAGTAGGACCGATATGATTAGGGTTAGGGCATAACCTAATCTCGGTGAGACCGATTACACAAACTCGATGGGACCGATTTTGGTAATAAGCTAACCAGAGAGTTGGTCAGGTAAACTCGATGGGACCGATTCGCTTATTTCGGTGAGACCGAAATGTTACAAAAGGGAAACAGAGAGTTTACATTGCAATCTCGATGGGACCGATCGCTCATCTCGGTGGGACCGAAACGTTACGAAGGGAAACAGAGAGATTGCAACCCCATCTCGGTGAGACCGAGATCCCTATCGGTGAGACTGATTTGCCTAGGGTTTGTGGCAGTGTCTATGACATCTGAACTCGGTGGCGCCGGATAGGAAGAATCGGTGGGGCCGAGTTTTACTTTTGGTTTAGGTCATATGTGGATGTGAGAAAGTAGTTGAGGGCTTTGGAGCATATCACTAAGAACTTTGAGCAAGATCCTCATTAAGCAACACCTCATCCCTCCTTGATAGTATTGGCTTTTCCTATAGACTCAATGTGGTCTTGGATCACTAAAATAGAAAATGTAGAGTCTTGAGCTTTGAGCTTGAGACAATCTTTTGTCTTTAGCATTTTGAGGGGTCTACTTTTCTCATCCATGCCATGCCAATCATTGAGCTTTCCTGAAATAATTATCTTGAAATAGCATTAGGTCAGTTTGCTATATGTTGTTAGGGATTACCAAAACCACCTAGGGATAGTTGCACTTTTAGGCGGAGAGCGGGGTTTTGGCCAGGGCGACGGACGGCGGAGGCAGGCTGCTCTGCCGTTGGTCGTTGGCTCTTCGGGGAAGATTCTGAATAGTGTCAGCTGGGAGGCACAAGACGGCCATCAAGCCATCCGGCGTAGATCGGACAATGCCAAAATAAAATAAAATCGTGTGACCCCAATTTAGTCTTTAGTCAACAGACGTGTGACCACTCTCGTACCTTGCTGTTGATCTCTTAGTGTATTTCTTCAGATCAAAGAGATATGTCGTTCTTAACATTATGCGTTATCTACATCTTCGGACACACCGTCTTCCGACTCACCGCATCTGCTCCAACAAGGGAACATACACTAGAAGGGAGCTATAGTCCCCACTCAGCAGTTCCCTGCATCGAATGCACGTGCCCGACATGGACATCCACAACAACTGCACGGCCATCGACAAGTCAGCACATGATGCTCACTTCTATGGATGGCAGCCAGATAGGTTGTACCCTCATCTTACTTGTGTGCAACATTTATGGCTTTGTTATTCATCTAAGCATGGAAAATAGATCATCACATTTCATTGTATATTCATGCTGATCTCTTACGGGTCTTGCTAAGGAGTTAACACTGTTCCATAGTTCAGCTAAGATACTTGTTCTTTAGGTAACGTTGTTCCATAGTTATCATCCATCAGTCAATGCTATCCCACAGGCTGGTGATTATAGTATTATACCACTTCTAGTATTACCTATGTTGTTCTTTAATACTTTTGTGTGCCATCTAGTTAATCTCGAGTACAAACGATACATATTCAGTAGCTTTCATCTGTGTTCTCCCTTTAGTTTATGAGACCTGTTGCTGCTAGTTAACCCAGTCCTACTATTTATGTCGTCTCCTACAGGCACTCATTACATAAATCTAACTACTAGTTGTCTTCCATGCATGTCAGATATAATTGCACACACTGATATATCCACAAGAACCTCGTGGAGCAATGTAAAGGCCAATAAACTTGATGTCAATGATACCCAATGTGATGGAACATGTAAAGGCAGTTCTTCAGAAGACTTGCAGAAAGATGATGAACCCTCTTCACCCCACAAGCCTTTCTCTAACTTGGCCTGTGATATGGGTACAACATGCATATAATGTCCTGGAGTGTATCTACTCTGTTGCAATGTCATGTGCTTAGCATGCTGATCATGCATGTAAATATGTCATGCCTTCATGTTTTTCAGTACCTATTCCATTCATGATAACATGTTTTCAAATTCAAGTACTATCATTCTATTCTATCGCCATGCCATCTACTTAATTTGGACATCATGCTTCTGAATATCTTATGCATTGTTATTCATCAGTATGTACTTCATCTGTCTACCATACCATGTTTTTTACATTGAAGTGATGTTCTAGTGCTCTGTTGCAATGCCATCTTAGTTTCCCAATCATACACGTGTATGTTGCCTTAGTTATTTCTGTACGTATTCCGCTAGCATACAGTTTTACATTCAACTAGTGTTTTTTGTTGTGTTGTCCTGTCATATCCCTAGCTCTTACACCATACTCCCTCCGTCCGGATTACATGTTGCCGAAATGGATAAAAAAGGATGTATCTAGAAATGAAATACGCCTAGACCCATCCATTTTTTCCGGATGGAGGGAATACATGTCAATATGTCATGCCTTTCTATTCTTCAGTACCTATTTCATCTCTCTGCTGTCGCATGTTTTATAATTAAAGCTCCATTCTTCTATACAAGGCATGCAAGGGGAAGACGACTATATTAGAATCTGAAGGGTGACAAACAAGGCCTTTGCAAAATATCCAAACGCCAGGAGATAATAAACCAACTCCAGTTTTTATAGATACTGCTCCAGCACAGAGAAACCCATCTCCTACTGGTAATAAGCAGATTCCACTGGCCAAAGAACTAGTCCGCTCCAGTTCCTCAAAAATATGTCAACTCCATTCTAAGAAGCGTGTGCATATCCTTGCATCATGAAATTTTATAGCATGCTGATCATATTTTCTACATGTTTCTTACCCATCTCTCTTTTAGAAAATAAGCTTAACAAATAGAAGAATTTCTGCAATGGTATCGTTTATGAGGAAAGATTCTTGCAGGAATTCTCTATGCTCCAATGTAGATGTAAGTACCTGTTGTATATCACTATATTTTTACATCACCATGTATTTTCTTAATCGGCGTGAATCCAACTTTTATCTGATTTAAATTTAGTTGTAGCAAAATGTATGATTAAAGGCCACAATGTTGATTGTTGTAAGGAAAACTGCCTGGTAGTTTTGCATCCTGAGCTGCATGAGTGTACTATCTCATATTAGTGGGTTTGAATACTTTGGTTCTGCAGTGGGTTTTCAGTGTTTTTTTTACTGTGTTGTCTTGTCGTATCCCTAGCTCTTACATCATACTCCCTCCATCTGGATGACATGTCACAGAAATGGATAAAACTGGATGTATCTAGAACTGAAATATGCCTAGACCCATCCATTTATTTCTGGATGGAGGGAATACATGTCAATATTTCATGCCTTTCTATTCTTCAGTACCTATTCCATCGCTGCTGCAGCATGTTTTATAACTGAATCACCATTCTTCTATATAAGGCATGCAAGGGGAAGATGGCTATGTTAGAATCTGAAGGGTTACAAACCAGGTCTTTGCAAAAGATCCAAACGCCAGGAGATAATAAACGAACTCCATTTTTCATAGATACTGCTCCAGCACAGATAAACCTAACTCCCACTGATAATAAGCAGATTCCAGTGGCCAAAGAACTAGTCCGCTCCAGTCTAGCAAAAGAATGTCAACTCCATTCTAAGAAGCATGTGTGTATCCTCGCATCATGAAATTTTATAGCATTCTGATAATATTTTCTACATGTTTCTTACCCATCTCAATTTTAGAAAATAAGGTTAAACGATAGAAGACTTCCTCCATTGGGATCGTATTCGAGGAAAATATCTTGCGAGAATTCTCTGTGCTCCAATGCTGATGTAAGTACTTGTTGTATATCACTACATTTTTACATCAGCATGTATTTTGTTAATCAGCATGAATCTAACCTTTATCTGATCTAAAATTAGTTGTAGCAAAATGTTAAAGGCGCCAATGTTGATTTTTGTAAGAAAACTGCCTGGTAGTTTTGCATACTGAGCTGCATGAGTCTACTATCTCATATCATGCACATTACTGAATTGTAGTGCTTCTCTGGTTGCCCATTCATTCATTTTGTCAATGTTGCTTTCGTATTACCTTACCTGGCTGATGATAGCTGTGCCATATTGTCTTAATTTGGTGTAGGCTAGTTTCCCAAACGTTTGTTGTGTCAATGTTGCTTTCCTATTATCTGACTTGGCCAATGATAGCAATGCTAGTGTGTTAATTTTGTGCAGGCCGCTGAAGATAAGAAAACAAGCTCTGAAAACAGCAAGGCAACCCCATTGTTTCTTTCCAGTAAATCTAGGCCAGGTAATATGGCAATAACTCTTGATTAATCTGTTTCGTTCCCGTCCTAATTTATGTTATGATGCAGTGGTCGAGACACTATCCACTATCAATAATACAAGCCTGCAAAAATCACCATCTGAATCTGTTCAGTATCCTCTGTCTCGAATGCAACGGAATAAATGTATGTTTGTGAACCAATTAATTGCTGAAGCAATGATGGAAATGGTGGATGAATCAGAGGTGCAGAGTCGTGCGACACAACAACTGATCAATGTTTTTAGAGACAGTGTAGCAAAGCAGCAAGAACTTGCCCACATGCTTATGGGCGTCATCTGTGCTGAGGTTGCAGATTGTGACGTTGTAGATGGTTAGGTTCTGCTCATTTATTTGCACTGGCATCAATCTTTGATTACCCAGTGGATGTAATTTCCTGTAATATATGCTGGATGTGCAACGTTATTCCCTTTATGCCGTACCTTTGCTTGATCGGTTTTGGTCCTGTGCATAATTGCTCGTCGTAATGGGCTCAAATTATCTAATTTGGCCTAAAGACATGTACGAACTTTAGTGGGACCATTAAGTTAATGGGTCGTTACAAGGCTGAAAGTTAACGGTCGGCCCTCTTACCTCCCGGGTCGTTAACAGGCCGACATCGAATTGGGCAACAGGTGGGCCCAATTTATTTCACGGGCCGTTAACAGGCAGTTACTAAGTTTGGGCTACATATGGCCCAAATATATTATAGGCCTTTAGCAGGCCGAAAGAGACAGCGGGCTTGTACTTTACCATGAAGAGCATGGGCCGCTAAGAGGCCAAAAGTCAGGTCATATTGTAAATGGCCCAACTGTGTTGTGGGCCTTTAGCAGGCCGAAAGAGAAACCAGGATGGTATTGGACCATGAAGGGCATGCGCCGTTAAAAGGCCAAAACTAAGGTCCGACTACAAATGGCCCAACTCATTTATGGTCCGTTAATAGGCCGAAAGGCACACAGGGCCGGGAATTGGCCCAACACTTAAATGGGTCGCTAAACAGCCAAAACTCAGGTCTGACTACAAATGGCCCAACTGATTTATGGGCCGTCAATAGGCTGAAAGTGACACCGGGCCGGAAATTGGCCCAACACTTAAATGGGCCGCTAAAAGGCCGAAATTCAGGTCCGACTACAAATGGCCCATCAGATTTATGGGCCGTCAACAGGCTGAAAGACACACCGGGCCGGAAATTAGCCCAACATTTAAATGGGTCACTAAAAGTCCAAAAGATGTACATCCTGAAAATTGGCCCATCCATTGAATGGGCCGTAAACAGGCCGAAATCTCATCGGGCCGAAATTGAGCCCAAATATATAGCGGGCTGTTAAAGGGCTCAAATCGACGATGGGCTGCAATGGTGTCAAATCTTTAACGGGCCATTGACGGGCCGAATTGGCACATCTCGTATGGGCCATGGGCTTAAATGGACCTGACACAAGTAGGCCTTATATGGGCCGGCCTGCTAATTTTTACTAGGCCGGCCTTTTTCACCGGAATGGGCCACTGTTGGGCCGTGCCACGTGTTGACCTATCATAGGCGCCTCCTGTCCAATGAGTGGATGACATTTGTCCCACGGTGAGGCAACACGTGTTTCCTGCGTCCAATGATGATTTTACACGTGGAAAATCCCCATTGGTCCGGACTGTTAACGGGTTATCGGATCCAAAACCGGACTCGGTAGCTTAACGGCATTCCGTTATGATGGATGCCACATGTCGGTCACCCTTGACGAAAGCACTTCTGTGACGCACGATTTATCGTCATGGAAGTGGACACTTCCATGATGATAATTGTGGTAATGTCATGGAACACTTCTACGACAGCACATGTATGACTATCTTGATTCTATCATAAAATCGTCATGGTTGTACATGCATGAATAACAAAGCGACCTACTGTGACAAACACGTATCATCACGGAAGTGTATTTTTTTGTAGTGAATGTGCATGGTATGAATAAGGAATTTGGTTTTACAAGTAAAACATAGAACTTACGGTTCTTGCGAACATGCATTTTGGTAGAAACAGCAAACTAAACAACAGCAAACGATAGGGAGTATGAGCAAATTAAACAGAAGTTGAGGATAAAGTCTTTAGAAGGACTTACTTACATTAACAGTTAACACCGGCTTTATAATGCCCTTCTCCATGTCAAGGGAAGGATAACTCAAGAATTTCAGCATAGAATCTTCTTCATAAGCATTGCCCGTACTCTACATTTTGTATAGTATAATTATAGATATGATAATATTGGAAGGGATAGAGGATAATGAAGATAAGATGCATATTGATGCTACATAATCAACTACCAATCCCTGGAAGTACAAGTGTTACAGGACAAAATGTACTGACGAGAGCAATGGGCTACACTTCTGCACTGGCATTGTCTGTGTATTCTACTTGTTGGTAAGATTAAATATAGATCTGATCTTTTTTAGTAAATGGTGGGTGAGGGAGATAAGATGCAGAATGCTACACAATGAACCAATCACTCTTACCATAATACAAGAGTGTTTTGAACACTAGTGTACTGTACAAAACGTTCTTATATCATGGGATGGAGGGAGTAGTTGTTAATGTAAGTACAGTGATAGACGATGTTCAATCCTTACAAGAGGACTGCAGAGCTAAACCTCTTCAAAAGCATTGGTTGATTCTAAATTTATGTAAACGTTCGTATGGATCTTATAATGTCCACCAAATGGACGATAACGAGGCTAACATGTGCAGTGCTGCTACATAATCAAACAGCTATGAAAGTAAGTATGGTCATACAGGGCAAGAGGTACTCACAAGAGCAATGCAATGTGCAGTATAGTTGCGAGATTCTATGGCCCCTTGAGATTGAATGTTCTTCTGCTAACAATTTTCGTACAAGTGAGACGTTAAGGCAAATGTAGAAATGTAGTTCAAATTGTGATGTGATATCATAGACAGTACCTTACGCTGCAGCCAAGACCAATGTGTAACAAGATTATTCCAGTCACCGTCATATAAATGTAGCACCGGAGAGTTTACAGAAATTTCGTTTAGAGGCTTGCCATCGAAATGCGCTTTCCTGAGGTAGGAACAATACTTCATCAACGAGTGCTTGAAAAGCGCAACAAACCCTTGCATCTTCACAATCCGGTTTGCTCCTAGCCTATTTAAAAGAATGAAATCTTGTGCCTTCTGTCAGCAAAAACATATGCAGTAATGACCTAGTACATTACTTACGCGTAAGTTGCAGAGGAAGACTGGAAATTGTTCTGTGTTTGCGGTATAATCTTTCCATGAAGGAAAGATGCGCACAAAGTTCCTGACAACAATATAAGATTCATCTTCTAAACTGGGAAGAAATGGAACGGTGGTCCTATTTGCTGCAATTGGGGCTCTCTCTGGTTCGAAAAGGGATTTGGCAATAGGATTTGGTGTACTCTTTGCTGGAATGGGGGTTTTGCATCGTAGAGTTGGTGCTATGTCAATTGGCATAATCATACTGTTTGCTGCAGGTGGGGTCTGCTGAGTTGGGGCATCAGAAATGACCAGTGTAGTAGGTCTAGAGTCTGCTAGAGTTGGGGTGTTTTGTGGGTCAGGTGATATTGCAACTACACCTAATGGCTATTTGATTTATCAGGTGCCACTACCTTTTCCAAATACTTTGCTTGTGCTCCTCCACGATCAGCAATCACCCTCTTTCTTTTGAACGTCTGATACACAAGAACAACATTTGAATGGATAAATATGGTATGATGACAGATGGAATATGTACTGAAAATGGATAGGCAGGGCGTATTCACATACACGATGTGTAAACTAAGCTAATGGTAGTTCAACAAAGTAGAAGCAATGCAAAGCATCAGTTGCAAGATATGTCCGACCAATATAACCTTGTAAAGTTAGAGCAAGCACCTTGATGGGTGAATAAGATAGGGCATCTTCCTCTGACTCCTCCACTAGGGAGCTACATTGACTTAGGTCTCCCTCTAGCTCAGAACCATTATTAGGATCATATTTTGAGGATGAATCTGTAGGTGGAGAGTGTTTGCATTGCATTGCATCTAGACTTGATTTCAGTCCCTTAATGCCAAGTTTGAGAGCCATGGCATTGTTCTGCTTTATTCTTTTCATGCGCGCAAGCTCATAATCATTATGATGTTGTTCAGAATATGAGATTCATGAAAACATAAAAAGTAGTCCGATTATCTATGGAATGCATTGCGGATTTAACTCGAAGAGTGTCTCCCTATAAACCCCTCTATATGCAAAGTTCACCCCCCAACCGTGCTGACCAGACCACACACAGAAATACAAACCCGTTATGTGTCTATAACAGGCAGACAGTCATTTCAAAACTAAAGTAGGAACATTAGAATCATATGAAATTCTTATTTGAACAAATAAACTAAGGAATTATGAGTGGCATAATGTTTAGCTTCAAGGGTGGAGTCTTGGTAGTGTGACACAAAGCAAGTAGGCAGATTGTATTCCATGTAAAAGATCGAAGCCTATGTAAAAGCTGGAAATGACACTTTCTTCCTATACAATGCAGTGTTCGTTGCCCACACATGATGGAAGAGATCACATCGAGAAATACTATTCACTCATGTCTACGGTTCCAGTATTTATAAATAGGGTGGTCTACCCTAAAAGAATATTGACAACAAATATGACAAGGCAAGCATAGATGTAGTGAATCAATCATTTACTTGTGAGCTTACTAGGACAAGTATGCAGAACTGTAACTGCAGTAAGAGACCGTCCAAAATCTGAATCAAGAAGTTTGTCTAGCACTTATTGTTTGCAACTAATCGACTCGAATAACTGGATATTATATCGAATGAGTAAGAAAGACAGGTAAAATTGTTAACAAACCTGGCTTCCAGTAGTAATTTGGGTCAATGTCACTACGACCAACAATCAGCCAGTGCTTTAACTCTGCTGGAAGTTCTTGATAATCTTTTGATATAATCTCAGCACTGGTAAATAAGAGTGATTTCAACCATACATTTGAAGTGCACAAAAATATATACTATTATGTGATTCCAGTGACTACATGAATAAGCTTTTTTTCTCAGGTTGGTACGGGCCTAAGGCCTTCATCGATATTAGTTTGCTGTCATCTCTATTTGTATCGTGCTACTGTCATGAGAAACTCCTTTATCTTTGCACTTTTAAGTTTTGCAACCTATGATAAATGGCAATGCTTTGAGTGTTGAGTTGGGCTAATTGGCACTGATTAAATAAACTAATACCTCTCTTTAAGCAGGACTACTATGTTGCTAACTTTACCCATTAAGATAATGAGGGTGCTTCTATTTGTTAGTGTATGTTTCATCAACTAGTCCCACTATTACAGTAATCTCACTCTCTCAATATATGTGCCAACAGGGATGCTCGATTTTGGTGGAACTGCACAAAAACTTTGGGTGCTTCATTGCCTCGACAGCTTCCGTCCTTTCCTGTCAGTCGCTAATCTCCGCTTGCTTTCTTCCTTTACTATCAGTCGCTTGGCTTATCTCGGCTTCCAGTCAAAGGAAATAGTAATTGATATGCTACCTCACACAGGTTGGTACTGGTCTTTATCCTGATTATTGTGCATGTCATATGTATTGGTAATTTGGTATTGTGCTACTATTTGCCGATTTCATAAAGGAGTAATTTGGAGCCTGAAATCGCAGGCAAATTATTACATCGGGTGATTTCAGTAGAACTGCACAAAATGATCAGATGGACATGTACTTATGCTGCTGCTATGTACTCCAAAGTTCACTCAGACAAGCATCGATGTTGACAAGAAGTGCCTATATTCATTCGAGTATTAACCGGCGTTAACCAATTGTCAAACTCCAAGTATTAGGAGAGTGAACGCCAAAAATATTGCTTGGTGCATAGCCCAAAAAACGTAGTCCAGTCTTTGGTCCCAACTTGTGCCTTTTGGTTACCGGCACATATGGTAGCGAACTATATGGCATGGAGTCTAAAGATTCCAGACAAGTTGGTTGACACGTATATTCATCTGGGACTTAATCAGTCTGCACACCAAGGATGCTCCATTTCAGTTGAACTGCACAAAAAATTTGGGTGCTTCATTTTCTCAACCACCTCCTTTCTCGTCTGCAATGTAGAATTTTGGCGAGATACAGGACCAAGATGAGCCAGTAAACTAGTTAGATGAAAGTAGTGGCCAAGTTTCTCAAACCTCCATCGGCACAAGGCCACTATTTGAGGATAAACCTACAAGCAAAGTTCAGATTGTCGGTGCTGCCTCTTATGTACTCGAAAGTTTACTCGTACAAGAACTAATTTTAGCAAGAAGTACCTCTGATTGAACACCATTTACCAGTCTGTACCCTAGGTAATTAAAGTTCGTCCATGGATCATATTGGCTGTCATCTCAATCATTTGGATGCATAAACATACTGAACATGTGTATTTCTGAATCTTTTTGTGAATTATGTATGAATATTATCATGTGATCTATCAATCATTTGGATGCATAGATATGCAGAG
Source organism: Triticum dicoccoides (assembly GCF_002162155.2). Lineage (NCBI taxonomy): Eukaryota > Viridiplantae > Streptophyta > Magnoliopsida > Poales > Poaceae > Triticum > Triticum dicoccoides. Next base: position 339,490,978 of record NC_041385.1, read on the forward strand.
CTTGTGTATATATGAATCTTTTGAGTTGTTGATAGTGAATGTTGGCTATGAATATGAATGTGTCCTGTGAAACTGAGTTTGATATGAATTGCAACAGAACCAGTTATAACCCTTCTCCCACTACTAGGGAAAAGCCTAGCAGCAGCGCGGGTTTTAGGCCTATCAGTAGCGCGGGAAGGAGCGCTACTGATAAGGCGCTACAGCTAAACCTTAGCAATAGCGCGCCTGTATGCACGCTACTGCTAAATTGACTTAGTAGTAGCGGTTCTTCAGAACCGCGCTACTGGTAACTAGTAGTAACGCTTCCCCTTTCCCGCGCTACTACTATTATTTAGTATTTTATTTCTTTTTTATTTCATGTTGTATTCATACACCTTTACACAAGTTTTCATACAACAGGAATTTAGAGATTGTTTTTACATCATAATAAGTTATTACATCACAGGGTGAAAGAACCATGGACTAGTTTCAAGTGGATGTCCATCATCCACTTGAAACTATTCCGCGGTTCTTTCACCGAATGATATAATAATATCATCATCATCATCATATAATTAACAACTTATCATCATAATACATCATTGTCATATAACACCTCCTCAAGATCATTGTTTTCATGAATGACATCACATAGCAAATTGGTCACTAGTCGTAATCACAAGTACTCCTCATTATCAACTCTAACACATTACCACATAATAAACATATTGTACCTCATAGGACCTACTACATTCGATTAAGACCTACTACATTTTCTAAGGTAAAATAGCAAAAAACAAGATAGCCGCTGACTCTCCATTATGGGGAATCGAGATTAGCCTGTCTCCAATTCTTGCCTTTCGCTGAATGTTACTTCCAAGAACCTCCTTGCGAATGTCCATACATTTCTTCCATTCTTTGATGATCATGTGTTCACCGGTTTTAGAAATCCGATATGCACAGGTGAGCTCCCTAGATTTACCTGGCAGTATGTTCAGAACTGAGAGGCGACCATTCAGAGACATCAGATGAGGCACACAATCCATCGGGAGTTTCTGTTGAAAAACATAATAATAACTTCGTAGTTAGCAATGATGTAATAGTTTTAGAAGTATGCAAAAGATGCACGGATGTCGTAATAGTAAAAAATCTTACCAGGGTATCTCCAAAGAAGTTACTGTGGTTCAACACATGCACTAGTGGCACGTATTCACCATAATTTGGAGGAGTTCGATAATAGTTATTGTAATTCTCAAGAAGAGTACAAAATGCGATCAGATGATTTTTCTCCTTATACGTTAATTCGGTGCCATCGGTGTAGTGGGTTTTATCTACCATCTTCCGCATAGTCTTTGAAGAATCAAAATAAGCTGTACATATTCTACGTTCATAATTCAAAGATTAAACGTGTACATATTGTAGCACAAGTCATGCCAGAATTCACGAAAAAATCCGGCATGACCTTTGCTAAAAAAGGACATATCGAGCGCCTGAAATTTGCCGGAACGGAAATTAATCAACACTTCGGCAAAACATAGGCCACTCGGAGATGTAAACTGAACATGAACGGCCACTTGGGCAACCACATATCCTATTTGAGCAACAACACAAGATATGCAAGGATATTTGGCTGGTCTCACCTCGATGTCGGAGGGGGTCGGTGACTGGGACGATGGAGGGGATGTCGGAGGGGTTCGGTGACGGGGACGACGGTTGTCACCTGAAACCGTATAAGTTATCACTAATACATCCCGAATAATTGCTTAAACTAAAAAAATAACAAAAAATATGACATGTTCAACTAGTTTTATTAATTCAACTAGCTCTTACTAAATATAAACTTACTATAAATAGAAAAAAAACTAGTTCTTTCTAAAAATAAATTAGTTCAACTAGTTATATTAATTATCTTACTAAAAATACATTAGTTCTATTAATTCAACTAGTTCAACTAGTTTATTAATTACTTAGTAAACTAGTTCAACTACAACTAAAGTAGTTCAACTACAACTACTATTAATCATACTGCCCTAGTTAACTAGTACCATCACTACTAGTAATTAACATCTACTACTAAAAATCTAGTACTAATGTGAACCCTAAATTAACACCTACTACTACTAAAAATCTAGTACTAACTAAGCAACATCTAGTACTAGCTATGAACCCTAAATTAACATCTACTACTACTAATTCTAGTACTAACTAGTGGCAGGGGGTGGGGGGCGACGGAGAGGTTGCTAGGGGCAGCAAGGGCGGGATCGGGATCCGGAGACAGCGGTGCTGGGTGGGTTCGGGTGGCGGCGGTGAGGTCGAGGGCGGTGGGAGGAGGGCTGCCGGCGGCGGAGGGAGGAGGGGCGGCCGCAGGCGGAGGGAGGAGGACGGCGGCGGAGGAGGGAGGGGCGGCCGCAGGCGGAGGGAGGATGTGCGACGAGGAGGAAGGAGGGACGGAAGGAGGGGAGTACCTCGGCGGCGGACGGACGAAGGCGGCGGTGGCAGCGACGCACGACGACGATTATCGGCACGCGGGCGAGAGTGAGAGTATGAGTGAGAGAGAGAGGGTCGATCATGCGCGTGGGGATAAGGTAGGGATAGTTGTAGCGCGTTTGCCGAAACGCGCTACAGCTAATCTGAATAGCAGTAGCGCGGTTCATTATAGGGCGCTGCTGCTAAAACTAGCGGGGGGCGAGGTCATGGCAATTAGAGCAGTAGCACATTTTTGGAGGACGCGCTACTGCTATTTTCCTTTCAGCAGCGCGTTTTGGTATCACGCGCTACTGCTAAGTAGCAGTAGCGTTGTATTTTGAGCAGCGCTGCTAGTAAGTTTCTGTGTATAGGCTTTCCCTAGTAGTGTCCTCCTCTCAATCTGCGACTCCACTGCCGCGTTTTCCCATCTCCGAGTCGTTCCTGTCCGGGGCCTCGCCGTCGTCCACCGCCTCGCTGTGTTCGGTGCGGCACGGTCAACAAACGAGAGTCATCGGCAGAGGACTGTACGTGGAGAGCCTGACGGCTGGGACCCACGAGGTCCATGGTCGCACGCAAGGAAAGTTCCTCCTTATTAAGCTGAAAAAAATGTTTCCTCCACCTGACAACTGGGACCCACCGGCTGTTTCTTCACACGGAAGGAAGTGCCCCCTTGTTTTGCGAAAAAACTATTCATCCCGTTGACAGCTGGGACCCGTCAGATTTGTTGACTGACTTGTGGGCCTGCTAAGCGGACATGTACGCGCGGCTTTGTCAACTTAATCAACAAATGATTCTAGCAGCTGGACCATTGGATGTTAATCCAACAGTCGTGCTCCTTCTTCAACCTCTGTTCTTGCTCCTGTCTTCCGTGGGCGGCACCGCGGCTGTGCTGCCGCGCACCCGAACCAGTGAAGTTTCCCACTCCTCTCCATCTGCGACTCCACTGCCCCGTCTTCCCGATCTCCGGGTCGTTCCAGTCTGGGTGCACTCGGCACGTTGTGGTCAACGTGGTCAACAACCGAGAGTCATCAGAAGATGACTGTACATGAGAGGCTGACAGTGGGGACGCACCACGCCCATGGACGCATGCATGCAACGGAACGCGGCGAGGTCAACATGGTCAAGGAACGACTTCCATCGGAAGTATACTGTACGTGGAGATTCTCAGCTGGGTCCACGGCCGCAGCAAGTAAGTGCCTCCTTATTACGCGGAATATAATGATTCCTCCAACTGACAGCGGGGACCCACTGGATGGGCCACCGTATTTTGCGAAAAAAAATGTTTGCCCCCCGACTGTCGGGACCCACCTGACGGGCCACCGTATTTCGCAAAAAAAACATCCCCCCCGCTGTCAGCTCGGACCCACCGGAAGTGCCTCCTTATTACGCACAAAAAAAATGAATACTCCCCCTGCTAGCTGGGACCCACCTTGGTGGGAGGCTGACTTGTGGGCCTACTAAGTTGACGGGGACGAAGGGCTTTGTCAACTTAGTCAATATGAACGATTCTAGCTCTAGTGACCGTACGATGTCCATCCAACGGCCGTAGTGCTTCTTCAACCTCTGGTCTTCTTGCTCCAGCCGCCCAAACTAGCGCCGGTTGTGTCTCATGCTCCTGCCTCCCGTGGCCGGCTGTGCTGCCGCGGAGGACTCACCGCCCCCTACTATTCCCACCGCTGGCCAGGCCCTACGGCGACGGCAGCCTCACACCGCAGCCGAACCAGTGAACCCTCATACTCCTCTCCGCGCGGGCTTCCACTACCGCGTCTTCCCCGGCTCCACGTTGTCCCCTTCCTAGGCCTCGCCGTCGTCCACCACCGTGGTGCTCTCCACGCGGCGTGGTCAACGTGGTCAAGGAACGACTTCCATCGGAAGAGTACTGTACATGAAGAGGCTGACAGCTGGGTCCACGGCCACAGCCCACTTTTTTTTTATTTGCCAAGTAAGTCACTTTGTCAGGCCTGTTGGGCTGCAAATCTTTCAGGACGAGGAGAGATTTTATTCGGCTGGCCGAGAAAATGGCCCATTAGTAATGAGAAATGGGATGTACATTTTAAAACACATCAAATCAGCAATTAGTTTCAAATATCTTTTTTTTCATTTCAAGATTTTGAATTACATTAATATTTATGCGTGGAGAATTTGTTGGATTTTATATTGATATACATTTAGTTTTAAAATCAGTTTGAATGTGAGTCGAAATTTCGGGATTAAAAACAGATCGGACCACACCGAAATATGCAAAATTTCGTATAATTTTTTAACCATGGCCACAATATTGGCTGTAATGCTAACAAAAAGAATATGGGCTCCAAAAAAACCTTAAGAATTAGCAAATGGGCTGTAAATTATTAGAAATAATGGCAGATGGGCTATATGCTGTTTTCCACAGATTTGAGGCTTTCCTAAAAAAAGGTTGACGCACAAGCAGTGACTGTTGGATGGCCATCCAACGGCCATCGTGCTTCTTCAATCTCTGCTCTTCCTGCTCCAGCCGCTCAAACCAGAGCCGGCGGGACTGCCTGCTCCCTCCTCCCCGCGGCCGGCTGTGCTGCCGTGCAGGCCTCACTGCCCCACCGTACTCCCATCGCTGGCCTAGCCATCCCTCTACTCACCCACACCTGCTGTTATTCTCCGGCAATGGTATTCGAACCAGTAAACCCTCGTTCAGTTGTACTCCCCTTCGCGTGGGAAACAACTGATGAGTCTTCCCTTCCTCCGTGTCGTTCCCTTCCTAGGCCTCGTCGTCGTCCACCGCCCTAGTGCTCTCGGCGCGGCCTGGTCAACATGGTCAACGACCGACATGCATCTGAAGTGGACTATACGTGGAGAGGCCGACAGCAGGGTCCATGGCCGCACGCAAGGAAATGCCTCCTTATTACGCGGAAAATAATGATTCGTCCACCTGACATTAGGGACCCACCGAAAGGGCCTCAGTATTTCGCGAAAAAAACGTTACCGCCGCTGACAGCTCGGACCCACCAGCTATATCTTCGCACGCAAGGAAGTGCCTCCTTATTACGCACAAAAAAAATGAATACTCCCCCTGTTAGCTGGGACCCAGTATAATGGCAGGCTGACTTGTGGGCCTACTAAGTTGACGGGGACGGAGGGCTTTGTCAACTTAGTCAATATGCATGATTCTAGCTCCAGTGACCGTACGATGTCCATCCAACGGCCGTAGTGCTTCTTCAACCTCTGGTCTTCTTGCTCCAGCCGCCCAAACCAGCGCCGGTCGTGCCTCATGCTCCTGCCTCCCATGGCCTGCTGCTATGCGGCGGAAGCCTCACCGCCCTCTACTACTCCCACAGCTGGCCAGGCCATCCCTCTACTCACCCACACCCCCTGTTATTCTACGGCGACGACAGCCTCACACCGCAGCGAACCAGTGAACCCTTGTACTCCTCTACGCGCGGGCATCCACTACCGCTTCTTCCCCGGCTCCGCATCATCCCCTTCCTAGGCCTCGCCGTCGTCCACCGCCCTGGTGCTCTCGGCGCAGCGTGGTCAACGTGTTCAAGGAATGGCTTCCATTGGACATGGACTGTACATGGAGAGGCTGACAGTTGGGTCCACGGCCGCAACAAGGAAGTGCCTCCTTATTACGCGCGAAATAATTATTCCTCCACCTGACAGTGGGGACCCACCGGACGGGCCATTGTATTTAGCGAAAAAATGTTTCCCCATGTATGTTGGGACCCACCAATTACATCTTCGCACGCAAGGAAGTGCGTCCAAAAAAATGATTCGCCCCCTTACTGCTGGGACCCACCAGCTACATCTTCGCACGCAAGGAAGTGCTTGACAGTCGGGACCCACCTAGTCGAAGCGTACGTAGCGTTGACATTCTGGTCGCGAACGTGTATGTACATATATACTGGTGGATGTAGAGGCGCACACGTGTCGTAGTAGAGGCGCGCACGTAGCATGTACACGTACGTACAACGTAGAAAATACGGCCACGTATGTACATACGGGCAGGGTCTCTAACGCCTATCGCGCATACGTACATGGCTGGGTCGGAACGGAGAAACAACATCGTCGTCGTGTTCATGGGGAGCCAACCGGCTGGGTCGGAACGGAAAGCGTGGTCGTGTTCATCGGGAGGGCTTGTGTAACGCCCCGGATCCGATGCGCCAGGTGTCTTCTAGTTGTTTCGCCGTTGTTGCCAGGTCATTTGCTTGCGTGATGCATTTTATCATGTCATCATGTGCATTTCATTTTGCATACGTGTTCGTCTCATGCATCTGAGCCTTTTCCCCGTTGTCCGTTTTGCAATCCGGCGCTCCTATGCCCTCCAGCGTTCCCCTTTTCTCTCCTGTTGTGAGTGGGTATTAAACTTTCTCGGAATGGACCGAGGCTTGTCAAGCGCCCTTGGTATAGCACCGGTAGACCGCCTGTCAAGTTTCGTGCCATTTGGAGGTCGTTTGATACTCCAACGGTTAACCGGGTAACTATAAAAGCCCCTCTCTCTTTGCAGCCCAACACTCCTTCCAAAATGGCCCAAAACCCAGCAAACTCCCTTCCATGATCTCGGCCGTTCGATCACGATCGTGTGGGCGAAAACCGCTCCTCATTTGGACTCTCCTAGCTCCCTCTACCTATAAAACTAGCCCCTTCCCCGAAATTCACGGATCAAATAGACCCCTAACCCTAGCCCCGCTCCTCTCGCCCGCCGGACACATCCGATCTGGCCGGACATGTCCGCGCCGCCGCGCCCAGCCAACCCCGCTCCGCCACGTGGCGCCCCTGCGCCAGCCGCCGCCGGCCCGCTCAGCCCTCGCGGGGCCCGCCCGGGCCTGAGGCGCCCGCCTCGCCCGCGCCGCCGCCCGGCCGCGCCGGATCCCCGCCGCCGTTCGCCGCCCGCTCGGCTCCGCGGCCGCCGGCGCCCGCCGCCGCGGCGCTCCGCTCCCGTCTCCGTCCATCCT
>NC_041385.1:339498551-339502922 GCF_002162155.2 Triticum dicoccoides
TCCGCCGCCAGTGAGTCGCGCCGTCGCTCCTCCGTCGCGCCTGCCGCCCGGCGCCGCCTCCTGCGCCCGCCGGCGACCTCGCCTCGCCACCCCTTGGAGCGCCGCTGCCTGGATCGGGCGCATCCCGAGCGCCGCCGCGGGGCGCGCCTCCCGAGGTCACAGGCCTCTTCTCCGGCCAGATCCAGCCAAGGGCCGGCCGGATCCGCCCTTCCCCGGCCGCCCGGACCTCTCCCTCGACTCCGGCCGCCGTCTCCGTCCTTCTCCGGCGAAGTTCCGGCCAGATCCGCCGTGCCTCGTAAACCGTGCAGTTCCAGAGGTTGACCCCGAATCCACTAAGTCTCAGATTTTTGTCATTTTCATGCCATGTTCGTCATGCCGTATCTCTGCATCCCTAGCTCATATTCGTGTGTGTAATATGTCAAATTGTTCGTCTCAACGAGTACATCATTTCATTCCATTGCATCATATTCATTTGAGGTCATCTAGATGCCCGAATCATTGTTGTAAGAGTGCTTTATGATGTTTTCTGCTGTCTGTTATCAGAACGAGCTCTTTTGTCATTTTTGCCATGATTAATGTGTGCATCCTATGAGGTTGATGTCTACATGTGTTTTGAACTATGTCATGCCATCTTTACAGGGGTGTATGCAATGTTTTTTTGTGATCAATGTGGTGACTAGCACAAGCATGCGAACTAGGCATCGTGATGTTGCTGATTTTATTCCCTGTTCTGCTGTAATTTTGATGCCATGTAAACATGTTGTTATAGAGAGATCCATGCATATTTGGAGATACTTCAGTAAGGATGTTTTGAAAACATGGTTATGCTCTATCCACCCATGGTCCTAGTTGCAATTATGGAGTAGTCTAACATGTCATTTTCATGCTCTAATTTTGCTTCAAAATGTTTCCTGGCAGATTGTTTACATGTTATTCAATTTTACCAAGGTTGCTATAGTTGATCCTTGCATGCTAGGAACTTGTTCTTGACTTGCTTTGTTACACAAACATGTCTTCTTGATGATGTTATGCTTATCTTGTCATGCAATGACTTGTGGTGAGTGAATCGATCTTGTTAAGTAGGGTTCATGCTGTTGTTGTTTTGCTAGGCTGAATCTGTTATTTCATGATGCTATACAAACATGTTGCTACTAATCATTCTATGCATAATCTGGAGATGTTCTATAAACATGTTTTGATCTACATGTCATCCTCTATCCATCCATGCCCCTGGTTGCATTTATAGCTTGTTGTAGCTTGTTCATATCTTGCTCCAAAGTTGCTTGAAAATGTTGTTGTCAGCCTATTTACATTAAGTTCAGTTGTTTCCATGTGTTTTCCTAGTGATCCATGCATCCTATGACCTTGCTATTGCCATGCTTAGCTTCACAAACATGTCTTATTACTGTTGGGTGCCTTGCCATGCCATGTATTCCTCTGTAGTGAGTTGCACAAGCTCATCTACATGCCTTCATAATTATGTTTCTGCCATGTTTGAATCTGTTTAATAACTTGCTATGTTTACGTGGGTGCCATCATATTTTGATCTATGAAATTAGTAGTTTCATGACATGCCTTTGTTTGCCATGATAAGTTCCTGTAACATGTTGTTTGATAGCTCTAAACATTGCATCGTGATGTTATTTTCTGCAAAGTCTGAAATTGTAATAACTTGCAATCTTACCATGTGTGTTTGAGCATGTTCTAGTGATTTCTAGAGATAGCTCAGTGTTCATGTTTTGTTGTGCTTTACCTGTACATCATGTGCATGCCTTTTTTTATCATGTTGGGGAGCTGTAGCTTATTGTTTTGATGCTTGCAATATGCCTAGTTGCTGTTTTGGACAGTTTATTGCTATGACTTGTTTCATGTGTGTGTGTTGAACCGTTGCTCCGTTTTGAATGTGCTCTATATGAAACTTGGTTGATTTTGGATGTAGCTTCATATTATCATGTTGCATCCTTGTTTTGAGGTGTTTGCTTGATGTTTGGGTGCATTTTGCATCAATGCCATGTTTAACTTGTGTTGCTCATATGTTCTAAGCCGTAGCTCTGAACTAAATGAACTTTATATGTAACTTGACTAGAATCTCGTGTAGATCATCCTTGTGCATCTTAACTTGATGTTTAACTACTTGAACATAAGGTTTATTCAGATCTGGACCAATTTCGAAATTTGCATATGAGGACTTACTGGAATTGTTATATGTTGTTCCCGGCCTCATTTAAACTTGCCTTGATGTGTTGCTCTTGTTTGCATCATCTCTTGCCATGAGTAGCTTCATGTAGCTTGGTCATGCATCATGCTTGGTTGTGCATCATGCCTTGTTCATGTGTGGTGTGTTTACCGTGTTGTGTGCTTCTTTTCGATAGTTCCTGTTTCGTTGCGATCGTGAGGATTCGTTCGTCTACGCTTGGTCCGGCTTCATCCGTTCGTCTTCTTCATGGACTCGTTCTTCTTCCTTGCGGGATTTCAGGCAAGATGACCGCTACCCTAGATCTCAATACTATCATTGCTATGCTAGTTGCTTCGTTCTATCGCTATGTTGCGTTAGCTATCACCTGTTTATCAAGCCATCCCATATTGCCATGAACCTCTAACGTTTGATACCTTTCCTATGCAAACCGTTGTTTGGCTATGTTACCACTTTGCTCAGCCCTCTTATAGCGTTGCTAGTTGCAGGTGAAGTTGAAGATTTCTCCATGGTGGACAGGATTTTGGTTGGGATATCACAATATCTCTTATATTATTAGTGCATCTATATACTTGGTAAAGGGTGGAAGACTCAGCCTTTTGCCTAGTGTTTTGTTCCACTCTTGCCGCCCTAGTTTCCGTCATACCGGTGTTATGTTCCCGGATTTTGCGTTCCTTACGCGGTCGGGTGATTTATGGGACCCCCTTGATAGTTCGCTTTGAATAAAACTCCTCTAGCAAGGCCCAACATTGGTTTTACCATTTGCCTCACCACCACCTACTTTTCCCTTGGGAGTCGCTCTCTCGAGGGTCATCTTTATTATAGCCCCCCCGGGCCAGTGCTTGTCTAAGTGTTGGTCCGAACCAGAGCCACTTGCAGCGCCACCTTGGGGAAACTTGAGGGTTGGTTTTAGTTGTACATAGTGTTCATCCGGTGTTGCCCTGAGAACGAGATATGTGCAGCTCCTATCGGGATTGTCGGCGCATCGGGCGGTCTTGCTGGTCTTGTTTTACCATTGTCAAAATGTCTTGTAAACTGGGATTCCGAGTCTGATCGGGTCTTCCTGGGAGAAGGTCTATTCCTTCGTTGATCGCGAGAGCTTGTCATGGGCTAAGTTGGGCCACCCCTGCAGGGTATAATCTTTCGAAAGTCGTGCCTACGGTTATTGGCAGATGGGAATTTGTTAATGTCCGGTTGTAGATAACTTGACACCAGATCCGAATTAAGACGCATCAACCGCGTGTGTAGCCGTGATGGTCTCTTCTCGGCAGAGTCCGGGAAGTGAACACGGTTTCTGGGTTATGATTGACGTAAGTAGGAGTTCAGGATCACTTCTTGATCATTGCTAGCTTCACGACCGTTCCTTTGCTCTCCTCTTGCTCTTATTTGTGTATGTTAGCCACCATATATGCTTAGTCACTGCTGCAGCCTCACCACTTTACCCCTTCCTTTCCCTTTAAGCTTTGCTAGTCTTGATACCCATGGTAATGGGATTGCTGAGTCCTCGTGGCTCACAGATTACTACAACAACAGTTGCAGGTGTAGGTTTTGCGATGATCATGACGCGAGAGTGATGCTTGCTTGTGTTGAGTTCTTCTTCTGCTTTTTCTTCGATCAGGGGATAGGTTCCAGGTCGGCAGCCTGGGCTAGCAGGGTGGATGTCGTTTGAGCTTCTGTTTGTGTTTCATCCGTAGTCGGATGTTGATCTTATGTATGATGATGTTGTATATGCGTGGCATTGTATGCCTTATGTATGTATCCCCATCTATTATGTAATGTTGATGTAATGATATCCACCTTGCAAAAGCGTTTCAATATGCAGGTCTATCCTTGGTGGGACCTTCGAGTTCCGCTTGGATAGGGTCGCATATTGGGCGTGACAGCTTGGACGGAACAGGCGATGGAAACGAGGCCTGGCGTACCGCACAACGGAGGAAACGGCCTTGTGTTCGACCGGCCATGTTCGAAACGGGGTCCTGTTGATCGAGAGGGGCCTGGCGTACCACAAAACGGAGGAAACGGACCTCCTACGGTCAAAACGGGGGTCCTGTTGATCGTGAGGGGTGTGGCGTACCGCACAACGGACGAAACGACACGTAAAAAACCCGGACGAAACGGACTTGTGTTGGAGCGCTACGGTCGAAACGGGGGTCCTGTTCATCGGGAGGGGTGTGGCG
>NC_041385.1:339503424-339507845 GCF_002162155.2 Triticum dicoccoides
TATGGTCACTGATCATCGAATCGATCGGCTTCAGTTAGCAGCAGTAGCGAAGGAATTGCTCCATCGGGTTTAGTTAACAGCCATCGATCGATCGCTCGGGTTCAGCAACGTGTAGCCTTCAATGCAATTGCTCGGGTTCAGTTAGAGCCAACGTCTCACACACATGCGCGTACGTATGAGAGAAACGCGCATCTCTTGGCCCCGACCTCCCACCGTAACCTGCAACTCCCCGAAATTTTCCTCCCCCTCGCTTCTACCACGGTTTTTTCCGTCATGGACGGCCAAAGAATGTCATGCAGCTGCGTCTCTGTCACGCCCAATATGCCATACTATCCTAAAGAGACTCGAAGGTCCCACCAAGGATAGAACCGCATATTGAAACGCTTTTGCAAGGTGGATATCATTACATCAACATTACATAATAGATGGGGATACATACATAAGACATACAATGCCACACGAATACAACATCACAATACATAAGAGCATCATCCGACTACGGATGAAACACAAACAGAAACTCGAATGACATCCACCATGCTAGCCCAGGCTGCCGACCTAGAACCTATCCCCTGATCGAAGAATCAGAAGAAGAACTCAACGCAAGCAAGCATCGCTCTCGCGTCATGATCATAGCATAACCTGTACCTGCAACTGTTGTTGTAGTAATCTGTGAGCCACGAGGACTCAGCAATCCCATTACCATGGGTATCAAGGCTAGCAAAGCTTAAAGGGAAAGGAAGGGGTAAAGTGGTGAGGCTGCAGCAGGGACTAAGCATATATGGTGGCTAACATACTCAAATAAGAGCGAGAAGAGAGCAAAAGGAACGGGCGTGAAGCTAGCAATGATCAAGAAGTGATCCTGAACTCCTACTTACGTCAAGCATAACCCAAAAACCATGTTCACTTCCCGGACTCCATCGAAAAGAGACCATCACGGCTACACACGCGGTTGATGCGTTTTAATTCGGATCTGGTGTCAAGTTATCTACAACCAGACATTAACAAATTCCCATCTGCCTATAACCGCAGGCACGGCTTTCGAAAGATTATACCCTGCAGGGGTGTCCCAACTTCGCCCATGATAAGCTCTCGCGATCAACGAAGGATATACCTTCTCCCAGGAAGACCCGATCAGACTCGAAATCCCGGTTTAGAAGACATTTGGACAATGGTAAAACAAGACCAGCAAGACCGCCCGATGCGACGACAATCCCGATAGGAGCTGCACATATCTCGCTCTCAGGGCAACACCGGATAAGCTAAGTGTACAGGTACCGACGTAACCCAAGTGGCCAAGGGATGGTCCCGCACGGTGCTCTAGTTTGGACCAACACTTAGACAAGCATTGGCCCCGGGGGCTAAAATAAGATGACCCTTGGGTTAATTACTCCCAAGGGAAATATAGGTGGTGGTGAGGCAAATGGTAAAACCAAGGTTGGGCCTTGCTGGAGGAGTTTTATTCAAAGCGAACTGTCAAGGGGGTCCCATAAATCACCCAACCGCGTAAGGAACGCAAAATCCGGGAACATAACACCAGTATGACGGAAACTAGGGCGGCAAGAGTGGAACAAAACACCAGGCATAAGGCCAAGCCTTCCACCCTTTACCAAGTATATAGATGCATTAATTAAATAAGAGATATTGTGATATCCCAATCAAAATCCTGTCCACCATGGAGCAATCTTCAACTTCACCTGCAACTAGCAACGCTATAAGAGGGCTGAGCAAAGTGGTAACATAGCCAGGCAATGGTTTGCTAGGAAGGGTGTCAAAGGTTAGAGGTTCATGGCAATTTGGGAGGCTTGATAAACAGGTGATAGGTAGCGCATCATAGCGATAGAACGAAGCAACTAGCATAGCAATGATAGTAGTGAGATCCAGGGTAGCGATCATCTTGCCTGAAATCCCGCTAGGAAGAAGATAGAGTCCATGAAGAAGACGAACGGATGAAGCCGAACCAAGCGTAGACGAACGAGTCCTCACGATCGCAACGAAACAGGAACTATCGAGAAGAAGCACACAACAAGGTAAACACACCACACATAGACAAGACATGATGCACAACCCAGCATGAGGCATGACCAGGCTACATGAAGCTACTCATGGCAAGAGATGATGCAAACAAGCGCAACACATCAAGGCAAGTTTAAATGAGGCCGGGAACAACATATAACAATTCCGGTAAGTCCTCATATGCAAGTTTCGAAGTTGGTCCAGATCTGAATAAACCTTATGTTCAAGTTGTTAAACAGCAAGTTAAGATGCACCAAGATGATCTACACGAGATTCTAGTCAAGTTACATATAAAGTTCAATTAGTTCGGAGCTACGGCCTAGAAGATATGAGGAACACAAATTAAACATGGCATTGATGCAAAATGCACCCAAACATCAAGCAAACACCACAAAACATGGATGCAACATGATAATATGAAACTATATGCAAAATCAAGCAAGTTTCATATAGAGCACACTCAAAACGGAGCAACGGTGCCACACATACACTCTATACACATTATAGCAACAATCTGTCCAAAACAGCAACTAGGCATCTTGCAAGCATCCAAACAACATGCTACAAGACCTCAACAAGAAAACAAAAGGCATGGGAATGATGTACAGGTAAAGCATAACAAAACATGAACACTGAGCTATCTCCAGAAATCACTAGAACATGCTCAAACACACATGGCAAGATTGCAAATAATAACAGTTTCAGACTTTGCAGAAATAACATCAGGTTGCAATGTTTACAGCTATCAAACAACATGTTACAGGAACTTATCATGGCAAACAAAGGCATGGCATGAATCTACTAAACCCATAAAACATAAGTCCTTTAATGACCATGAGCCAAAAAGGAACATAAAATATGATGGCACCCATGTAAACATAGCAAGTTATATTACAGATTCAAACATGGCAGGAACAATGATAAGTAGGCATGTTGGTGAGCTTGTACCACTCACCACAGAGCAATACATGGCATGACAAGGCAACCAACAGTAATAAGACATATTTATGAAGCTAAGCATGGCAAGAGCAAGTTCATAGGGTGCATGGATCACTAGCAAAACACATGGCAACAACTGAATTTAATGTTAACAGGCTGACAGCAACATTATTTAGCAACTTTGGAGCAAGATTACAACAAGCTACAGCAGGCTATAAATGCAAACAGGGTCATGTATGGATAGAGCATGACATGTAGAACAAAACACCCTTAGTGAACATCTCCAGATTATGCACAGAATGACTTGTAGCAGCAGGTTTACATAGCATCACGAAATAACAGATTCAGCCTAGCAAAAACAGCAACAGCGAGTACACTACTTAACAAGCTCGATTCACTCACCACAAGTCATTGCATGAAAAGAAAAGCATAGCATCAGCAAGAAGACATGTTTATGAAACAAACCAAGGCAAGAACAAGTTCATAGCATGCAAGGATCAACTATAACAACCTTGGCAAAATTGAATAACATATAAACAATCTGCCAGGAAACATTTTGGAGCAAAAGTAGAGCACGAAAATTACAAGCTAGACTACTCCATAATTGCAAACAGGGGCATGAATGGATAGAGCATAACCATATGTTCAAAACATCCTTACTGAAGTATCTCAAAATATGCTTGGATCTCTCTTTAGCATCAAGTTTTCATGGCATCAGAATAACAGCAGAACAGTGACTAAAATCAGCAACATCACGAAGCCTACTTTTCAGGCTTGTGCTAGTCACCACATTGATCAAAAAATAAATGGCATACACCACTGTAAAGATGGCATGGCATAGTTCAAAACACATGTAGACATCAACCTCATAGGATGCACACATCAAACATGGCAAAAATGACAAAAGAGCAAGTTCTGTTAACAGACAGCAGACAACATCATATAGCACTCTTGCAACGAAGATTTAGGCATCCAGATGAGCTCAAATGAACATGATACAATGGAATGAAATGAAGTACTCATTGAGACGAACAATTGGACATATTACACGCACGAAACGGAGCTACGGATGCAGAGATATGATGCGATGAACATGGCATGAAAATGTTGCTGAAACAGGGACTTGGACGAAAATATACCCTCCGAAAAGTCAACCCGGGACAGGACGGTTCTGGGATGGAGAGATCCGGGACGGGCGGAGGTGCGTTTGGTTCCGGGACGGGTGGATCTCATCCCACCCGTCCGGATCTGGGACGGGGCGAAACGGCGGCGACGGTCGCCGGCGAGACAAGGCGTTCCGGCGGCGACGGAGGTTGGCGGCTGCGAGGCCGGGCGCGGAGGCGGCGGTGCCATGGACAGGACGGTGGGACGACGCCGAACGGCGACGGGGCGCCGGCACAGGAGCTCGCGAGGCGCGTGGCCCAAGGCGGCGGCGCGGTTCTCTGGTGGCCGGCGCGGGATGGACG
>NC_041385.1:339508227-339560577 GCF_002162155.2 Triticum dicoccoides
AGCGGATCTGGGCCCGCGCGGGCCCTGGATGGGCTCCGCGGGCCGACGGTGCGGTGGGGAGAGAGAGGACGTGGGCCGGGACACGCAGCGGGCGCTGGTTGGGCGTGGGGCGGCGGCGCGGACATGTCTGGCGGGGTCCGGACGTGTCCGGCTGCGGGAGGAGGAAGAAGCTATGGTTTCGGGGGGATTCATCCGCGAATTTGGACGGGAGGCACATATTTATAGTTTCTGGGAGCTAGGAGAGTCCAAATGAGGAGTGGTTTTTGGCCACGCGATCGTGATCGAACGATGGAGAGCATAGAGGGGAGTTTGCTGGGTTTTGGGCCACTTTGGAGGGGTGTTGGGCTGCAAGAGAAAAGGGGGGTTTCGGGCTGCGCGGATAACCGTTGGAGTATCAAACGACCTCCAAATGGCACGAAAGTTGACAGGCGGTCTACCGGTGCTATACCAAGGCCGCTTGGCAAGACTCGGTCCATTCCGAGAACGTTTAACACCCGCTCACAACAGGAGACAAAATGGGAACGCCGGAGGGCATAGGAGTGCCGGATTGCAAAACGGACAACGGGGAAAATGCTCGGATGCATTAGACGAACACGCATGCAAAATGAAATGCACATGATGACATGGAAAAATGCAACACGCAAGCAAATGACATGGCAACTACTGCGAATAACTGGCAGACACCTGGCGCATCGAATCCGGGGCGTTACAGTCTCCGGCCCGCCCAGGACAAAAAGCCCATTTTCTGTCATGATTTTTTGTCATAGAAGTAGGAGCCCACCATATCTATGATGATACTGGGTTTTGTCACAATTATCTTCATAGAAGTGTCATATGTATGACAGAAAAAAAATTCGTTCGGCCCAAAATGTCACGGATGTGTCTTTTTTTTGTAGTGTAATAGCACTGCTCCACCCATCAAGCTAAACAAGCTTAGTTGTTCAAATACGAATATGATATTATTAAAATAGAGTCATTTAGTTGGTCAGCTAAATATCCCTAATTTAGTTTCGAAAATGCTTGTTCGCCGCTAGGGTGTGTATCTCTACAAGGTGCCCACGGCGGGCCGCGGCCCACCCTGGGATTTTGGGTCATCCCAGGCTTTGATTCCCCTCTGTTCTACGGCGCGCTTCCGATCTCTACTCACCCCCAGCTGCCTGCCTTGCCAACGAATTGCCGTCCCCAGACGACATGATTCTAGGAGGAGACGCCGGACTAACAGGAGGTCAGGAGCCGCTCGCCCAACAGCGTCACCGCTGCCTGGGTGCGCTGCTGTGCCTACCTTCCTAGTCCATTCAGGGCTCAGGCGTGCAGCACCCACTAAGCCAACCCGATTTATCCTGAGATACATCCTCAACACTAAGCATCCACTCCTCATCATCCATTTTCTCATTGATTCATTACTCATTAGGCAGGACTATCATTAGGGTTTGTTGTGTGTTGAGTGATACCTACACTTAATGGTTCAGATGTATTTCAGTAATCTTTAGTACCTATAAAGTTCACAAGGTTTCAAAATTCCGGCCCTAGGAACAGACACTAGTCATTTTGGATTGTTGGTTCTAGTGACATTGACCCAGATTACTACTTCAAGCCAGATTTGTTTACAATTTTACTTGTCTTTCTTACTCATTCAATAATATCCAATTATTCACGTCGATTAGTTGCAAACAGTAAGTGCTAGACAAACATCTTGATTCTTATTTTGGATGGTCTCTTACTTCTATTACAATTCTGCATACTTGTCATAGTAAGCTCACAAGTAAATGATTGATTCACTACATCTATGCTTGCCTTGTCATATTTTTTGTCAATATTCTTTTAGGGTGGACACCCTGTTTCAAAATACTGGAATCGTAGACATCAAGTGTCATTTCCAGCTTTTACATAGGCTTCGATCTTTTACATGGAATACAATCTGCCTACTAGCTTTGTGTCGCACTACCAACACTCCACCCTTGAAGCTAAACATTATGCCACTCATAATTCCTTAGTTTATTTGTTCAAATACGAATTTGATATGATTCTAATGTTCCTACTTTAGTTTTGAAATGTGTGTCTGCCTGTTATAGAGATATAAGGGGTTTGTATTTCTGTGTGTGGTCTCGTCACGGTTGGTGGGTGAACTTTGCATATGCATGGGTTTATAGGGAGACAATCTTCGAGTTGAATCCGCAATGTATTCCATAGATAATCTGACTACTTTTTATGTTTTCATGAATCTCAGATTCTGAATAGCATCATAATGATTATGAGCTTGCGTGCATGAAAAGAATGAAGCAGAACAATGCCATGGCTGACTGAAATCAAGTCTGGATGCAATGCAATGCAAACGCTCTCCACCTACAGATTAATGCTCAGAATATGTTCCTAATAGTGATTCTGAGCTAGAGGGAGACCTAAGTCAATGTAGCTCACTAGTGGAGGAGTCAAAGGTAGATGCCCTATCTTATTAACCCATCAAGGTGCTTGCTCTAACATATCTTGCAACTGATGCTTTGCATTGCTACTACTTTGTTGCACTGCCATTAGCTTAGTTTATACATCGTGTATGTGAATATGCCTTGCCTATCCATTTTCAGTACATATTCCATTTGTCATCATACCATATTTATCCATTGAAATGTTGTTCTTGTGTATCAGACGTTCAAAAGGAAGAGGACGATCGTTGATCGCAGAGGAGCACAAGCAAAGTATTTGGAAAGGGTAGTGGCACCTGATAAATCAAATAGCCCATTAGGTGTAGTTGCAATATCACCTGACCCAAAAAACACCTCAACTCTAGCATACTCTAGCCCTACTACACTGGTCATTTCTGATGCCCCAACTCAGCAGACCCCAACTACAGCAAACAGTATGATGATGCCAGTTGACATAGCACCAGCGCTACGACGCAAAACCCCCATTCTAGCAAAGAGTACACCAAATCCAATTGCCAAATCCCTTTTCGAACCAGAGAGAGCCCCAATTGCAGCAAATATGACCCCTGTTCCATTTCTTCGCAGTTTAGAAGACGAAGCTTATATTGTTGTTAGGAACTTTGTGCGCATCTTTCCTTCATGGAAAGATTATACCGCAGACACAGAACAATTTCCAGTCTTCCTCCGCAACTTACGCGTAAGCAACGTACTAATGTTATTCATGGTCATTACTGCATATGTTTCTGCTGACAGAAGACACAAGATTTCATTCTTTTAAATAGGCAAGGACCAAACAAGATTGTGAAGAAGAGCAAGGGTTGGTTGCGCTTTTCAAGCACTTGTTGATGAAGTATCGTTCCTACCGGAGGCAAGCGCACTTCGATGGCAAGCCTCTAAATGAAATTTCTGTAAAGTCTATGGTGCTACATTTATCGGATGGTGACTGGAATAATCTTGTTACACATTGGTCTCATCTGCAGTGTAAGGTGCTGTCTATGATATCACATCACAATTTGAACTACATTTCTGCATTTTCCTTAACGTCTCACTTGTACAAAAATTGTTAGCAGAAGAACATTCATTCTCAAGGGACCACAAAATCTCGCAACTATACTGCACAGTGCATTGCTCTTGTGAGTACCTCTTGCCCTGCATGACCATACTTACTTTCATAGTTGTTTGATTATATAGCATCAATGCACATGTTAGCCTTGTTATCATCTATTTGCTGGACATTATAAGATCCGTATGGACTCCTAAATGAATTTAGAATCAACCCAATGCTTTTGAAGAGGTTTAGCTCTACAGACCTCTTGTAAGGACTGAACGTCATCTATCACTGTACTTACATTAACAGCTACTCCCTTCGTCCCATAATATCAGAACGTTTTTTACAGTACACCAGTGTTCAAAACACTCTTGTATTATGGGAAGAGGGATTGGTTCATTGTGTAGCATTCTGCATCTTATCTCCCTCGCCCACCATTTACTAAAAAAGATCAGATCTATATTTAATCTTACCAAAAAGTATAATACACAGACAATGCCAGTGCAGAAGTGTAGCCCATTGCTCTTGTCAGTACATTTTGTCTTGTAACGCTTGTACTTCTAGGGATTGCTAGTTGATTATATAGCATAAGTCTGCAGCTTATCTCCATTATCCTCTATCCCTTCCAGTATTATCATATCTATAATTACTCTCTACAAAATGTAGAGTACATGCAATGCTTATGAAGAAGATTATGTGCTGAAATTGTTGAGTTATCCTTCCCTTGACATGGAGAAGGGCATTATAGAGCAGGTGTTAACTGTTAATGTAAGTTAGTCCTTCTAAAGCCTTTATCTTCAACTATTGTTTAATTTTCTCATACTCCCTATCGTTTACTGCTATTTAGTTTGCTGTTTCTATCAAAATGAATGTTCGCAAGAACCGTAAGTTCTAAGTTTTACTTGTAAAACCAAATTCCTTATTCATAATATTGCACATTACTCAATACTCCCTATATGTATGCTTGTTTTTGTGGATCTATAATCCAGTGTGTGCTGAAGCAGCCCACGTTTGCACCTTGTCATATCCTATTTTATCTTACTGATGTGGCTGATGATATGAACAACATGCCATGCACACTAACCAAAATAGATACAATGATTGTCTTTGCCCTACATCTATGCTTGTTATGTTGACATGGTAATCCAGTAGTGTGGTGAAGCTCCCCGCATTATTAACAATGCCGAATAATGCTATTGATATTTTGAACTTACTCTTTATTTTCTAATTTGAAATTGGATGGAATTGATAGCATAGTTATCATCTTTGTTTATACACGTGCAAAACATGTCATCTCTTTGCTTGTTTCAGGGTGATATGCCTGATGGCATGCACAAGTCTGCTGAAGGCTGTGAGACAAACCCAACATATATTGCAGCAAAGAAGGTAAAACATCTTGAAGATAGCGAGACAACCCAAAAGTCTTGTCTTGATGCAGTGTTCAAGTTACTTGAGACTAGCAGTCAGTCAAGCTCACAGAATTCGTTGTCTAAATCAGTTTGACTTCTTTAGTACCAAGTTCTTGCAGAAAGGCATTCTGCAACTCAACTTCGACTTCAAGTCCTATCTCTAAGAAAGATTGTGGAGAACACCAATGAGAACCTCATTGCTAAACAGCTACACCTCGAAGCTATGACCGACATTATTGGGGATATAACTATTAGGTATGACCCGGCCAGGAGGGGCCTTGTTATACCTACGATGATTCCTCATATGAAGCCCACGAGGATATTGAAGATGGCAGTTCAAGATAAGGGCCCAAGGCCCAAGGGCGACTTAAGGCCCATAGAAATAAACCACCTTATATGTAAGACTTGTATTGTAAGGCACGTATAGATAGTCACCGAGTCGTACACGTTGTCTATGAGCCGGCTGAGACACTGAGAGCCACTGGGTGTCAACCTGTGTATATAAAGGGATGACCCGGCGGTGGTTCAGGGCAAGAAACAACAGATCGAGAGCTAGGTCAAGCGGATTCGCTCCCTGGTAATCGAGACATAAGCAATACCACCTCAAAACTGGAGTAGGCCTTTACCTTCACCGCAAGGGGCCAGACCAGCATAAATTCCCATGTCCTTTGTCCCGTTTAACCCCTTTAAGCTACCTAGTTGCAATGGCTCCACGACTAAGTCCTTTTCCTAGGACATCTTCCATGACTAGTCCACGACAGTTGGTACCCACCATGGGGCCAGCGCACGGTGGCTTCGAAGGGCTCAAGGGATATGCTGTGGGCCGGATGACCAAGAGTCATCGCGGCTAGCTCTACATCGACGATGTAGGCTGGGGCCCCGAGGCCAGCTCAATTGAGTACGGGTACCATGTCCCCTTCAATGGAATCCACGTCTTCCTCGGCAAGATCGGCGAGCCGGGCCCTAAGCCGGACATCTGCACCGACATCATCGGGATGGCTCAACGTGCGACACCCGCCCAAGCTCAGCCCGCCGTGAAGCGTGCCTTTGTGGGATGCATCCATGGAGCGGAATTTGATGAAGGATCTATGTCTGGCGGTGAGACGACCATCTACTCTAATGGTGAGTTGTCCACGGGCGAGACTAATTCGTTGAATCAACTGCAAGATGGGGGGCTTGGGGGCTATTCCGATGGCGACAGTATTGCGGACTCCCATGAGCCGCCAAACAGAGTCGGGATCTTCATGGCTAGTACACAGTCTGTGCAAAATTCTTCAACCGCTTCCGGGTCAGTAGCAGTGACAGCAGCCGGGGCAGGAGGCCCTATGTGCCCGCCGACTCAGGTTTTGATGGCTTTAATGGATAAACTGACAAATCTGTTGATAGCAGTGGTCATCTCGGCGAACCAAGCTCATCATGATGCGGAGGCTACAAAGTTACGTGATGAGGTAGCACTAGACAAGGAAGACCTGGCGGCAGAGGACATCAGGATAGCTGTAGAATGGGCTGCTCTGGATGCTCAGGCCCAACAGATTGAGGCAGAGGCTTTCCGGCTTACGATGGATCAAAACGCTTCAAATGAAATCACGAGGAGGAGGCACCAGTCCCGTCTACATCCAGTTTATGAGGCTAGAAATCTCTTCCGCACGCCTTGTGCGGGGACCAGTAACCCGCCGGAGATGAACCGGGCTGCGGCACCCGGGGCTGGGACGTTGGTTCAATCATGCATGACGGAACTCCTCGTCTGAATACCGATCCGCCTCAGCATGTACCAACACCACCGGGTCATTATTCTAATCCTTTGGAGAACATGATTCCGCAGCGGCATGATTGGCGGCTCTCCCGGTGGATGGCGACTATCCAATGGCGGTTGAAACACGAAGGGTCGGAGAACTTCTTCAGACAACATTGGCACAGCAGGAGGCATATTCTTACAGTCGAGATAGGATTCACTCGACCTGTCGCGCAAGCCGGAGTTATAGCAGGCACATGGACTCACCGACCATTTCAAGAAACACCCAGCACCATGACCAGCCGCGTGGGCATGACCCTGCACATGATGGAGCTCCTAACTTGGTTGATCAGGACATAGTGTGTCAAGAAGCCGAGTAGGCGGCTCAGCGGGCGGCTCACCAGCCCCTTTCGGTTTATCCAACGACTTCGGTTGAGGCAGGCGTGACTTCTAGATCTACAGGTGTACCCTATTTGGTGCCGGCTCTGCGTAATGAGTGTTTGCCCAAGGATTTCAAAGGACCTCGAAAGGTGCCTAATTACACAGTCGATTGACCCCCGGAGGTGTGGATTGAAAGTTACGAGATGGCCATGGAATTATTGGAAGTCTGTGACGCTGCATGTGCCAAGTACTTCACCATGATGCTGGACGGAATGGCCCATACTAGGTTAAAGGGGCTGCCCGCTAATTCCATCGGGTCATGGGCTGAGTTAAAGGCCCTGTTTATTCAGAACTTTAAGGACACATGCAAACAGCCCATGTCGATTGTGGACTTGGCTACTTGCACCCAAGAGGAGGGTGAATCAACGAACCATTGGGTGCGCCGGGTCAAAGCTATCATACATTCATCTGATAACATGAATGCCGGCTCTGCGGTCTTGATGTTGGAGAAAAATTGTCATTTTTTGCCTCTTAAACAGAAGCTAGGGCGGCTCAAGCACGATTGTAATGATATGGGGCAGCTGATGGAGGCTCTAATCAAATATGCCGACTCTGATAGTACCAAGGACCCCGAGTCTGACGATGAAAAGACAGGGAAGGGAAAAAAGAACGGCAACGCCAAGGGTCAGCAGCATAACCCGGCGAACTAGGAGGGCAGCGGTAAACGCAAGGCTGATGGTAGCTCGGAGTTTGTGGCTAACACCAATGTACAAGGCAATAATTAGTGTCGTAAGGGGAGGCCTCCCCCTCGGAACAGTGGGTCAGGTCCTACTCTTGAGCAGTTGCTGAACGAGCCCCATCCAAAGCATGGCATGCAGGAGAAACCAGCTACTCACCTTTGGAAGGATTGTTCCATTATGAGTGCTTTCAAAAATTCTGATTCGTTTCACAGCAATCATGGGCCGGGCAGCGGCTCCGGTGGCGGCGGTTCTCATGGCCCGGGTTATGGAGGTGGCGGTTCTAATTCCGGCTTCCAGGGCCACCATGGTAATCAGGGTGGTTATAATCAAGGTATTCAGGGTGGTTACAATCAGCAATCCGCCCAGGGGGGTCAACAACAGCAGCAACCCGGATACCAGAGTAATCTGAAGCAGTTGAATAGTGGGAACTAGCACGTTATCACCACAAGTTTATGCAAGCGGGACCAGAAGCTCCACAAGCGGGCCATGAACGCCATTGAGCCGGCAGTTCCTCATTACTTGCGATAGTCTGAGCAGCCCATTATGTGGAATCGAGCGGATCACCCGCCCCGGGTCGATAACTCGGTTCACTTAGCTTTGGTGGTGGAACCTCAAGTTGGTGGATACGAATTCACTAAGGTACTCATGGATGGAGGTACTAGCATTAATATCCTTTATTATGAGACTTTCCGTCGCATGGAGTTAACTGATAAAAATCTTACGACATCCAATGCTGTTTTCCATGGAGTAGTGCCTGGTAAGTAGGCATACCCTGTAGGCAAGATTGAGCTGGAAGTGGCCTTTGGAGATGAGCATGATTCCAGGGCCGAGAAGTTAACATTTGAAGTGGTAAAAATCAGGAGCCCGTACCACACTCTGTTTGGACGGCCGACTTATGCCAATTTCATGGCACGGCCATGTTATGTTTATCTATAGCTCAAGATGCCGGGTTACAAAGGGACCATCACGGTGCATGGGAGTCGGAAGATAGCCCTGGAGTGTGAAGAAGGTGATGCTGTTTATGTTGAGTCTGTCTGTGCAACAGAAGAATTGCAGTTTTACAAGGATAATGTTGACCCGGCGGATATGACATCTTTGAAAAAGCCAACTACAGAGCATGATCAGGTGCTGAAATTTAAATCGGCCGATGACACCAAGCTGGTTGATTTTGTTCCCTTGGATCCGAAATAGGAAGGCGTGCTCATAGAGTTCATCTGTGAGAACTGGGACATCTTTACATGGAAACCTTCTGACATGCTGGGTGTACCGAGGGAACTCGCCGAGCACACTCTCAATATTGATCCTAAATTTAAGTTGGTCAAGCAATTCCTTCGTCGCTTCAATGAGGAGAGCATAAGGCCATTGGTGAAGATGTGGCCCGGCTCTTGGCGACTGGGTTCAATGTTGAAGTTTTTCATCCAGAGTGGTTGGCTAACCCGGTGCTGGTGCTTAAGAAGAATGGCACTTGGCACATGTGTGTGGACTACACGGAGTTAAACAAGGCTTGTCCGGCTGATCCTTTTGCTCTCCCTCGTATTGATCAAATAATTGATGCTACGGCGGGTTGTGAGTGTTTGAGTTTTTTGGATGCTTATTCTGGTTATCATCAGATCAAGATGGCAGTTAAGGACCAGGAGAAGACAACTCTCATTACTCCCTTTGGAGCCTTCTGCTATGTGTCTATGCCTTTCGGGCTCAAGAGTGCCTAGGCGACTTATCAACAATGTGTGCAGAATTGTCTTCACAGTCAGATGGGGCGCAATGTTCATGCATAAGTGGACGACATTGTGGTGAAATCCAGAGAGAAGGAAATTTGATAGATGATTTGAAAGAAACCTTCGATAATCTCTGGGTCTACAAGATGATGCTTAACCCAGACAAGTGCGTTTTTGGTGTGCCAGCAGGCAAGCTTTTGGGTTTTCTGGCTTCTAACAGAGGCATTGAGGCTAACCCGGAGAAGATCAAGGCCATCACCTCCCTGGCAAAGCCGGCATGTATCAATGATGTTTAGCGTCTGGCGGGTCGTATTGCTGCCTTAAGCCAGTTCATAAGCCGGTTGGGTGAGAAGGCCATACCACTATATCAGATGATGAAGAAAAAAGGGGACTTCGTCTGGAGTGATGCTGCTAACGACGCGTTTGAAGATTTGAAGAAGCAACTAGCTGAGCCGCCAGTCCTTGCTGCTCCCATTGATAAGGAGCCATTATTGTTATATGTGGCCGCTAACACCCGTGCCGTCAGTGTAGCCATTGTGGTGGAATGGAAGGAGGCTGGCAAGGAACATCCGGTTCAACGACCGGTTTCCTACATTAGTGAGGTGCTTATTGAGTCCAAGTATAGGTATCCACATTGGCAGAAGCTCGTTTATGGGGTGTTCATGGCCAGCCGGAAACTTAAACAATATTTTCTGGGTCATCCCATCACCATGGTCAGTTCTGCTCCCTTAGGGGATATTATTCAAAACAGAGAAGCCACAGGGCGGGTAGCCAAGTGGGCTATTGAGCTTGGGCCTCATGATTTGAAGTATATGCCTCACACTGCTATCAAGTCTTAAGCATTGGTAGATTTCATCAATGACTAGACAAAGCTGCAGATGCCTGAAGAGAAGCCAGATAACACATATTGGACTATTCACTTTGATGGGTCCAGGCAATTGGAGGGCTCGGGGGCTAGAGTTGTCTTAGCTTCCCCTTGAGGTGACAAGTTTTGTTATGTTCTATGGTTGATGTTTCCATGTACTAATAATGCAACTGAGTATGAAGCCTTGCTCCATGGTCTCCGGATGGCTAAGGAAATGAACTTAAGCCTGGTGAGATGTTTCGGCGACTCAGACTTGGTGGCTCAACAAGTTTCAGGCACATGGGATTCTAAGGATCCACTCATGGTGGCTTATCGCCGCGAAGTTGATGGTATTGCCGTTCACTTCCAGGGTTATCAAGTGGAACACATCGATTGCAAGAAAAATGAGGCGGCTGATGCCTTAAGCCGGTTGGGGTCTCAACATAAGCCGGTGCCACCTAACATTTTCTTAGATACTCTGCATAACCCTTCCGTCAAATTGCCTACGGAAGAAGATCTGTCTGTTCCTGACGCAGAGGCACAATTTGTGGCAGCTCTTCACGTTATACCAGATTGGGCAGTACCATATTTGGCTTACATGACCCGGGGCGAGTTACCTGAGGATGAAACTTTGGCCAGGCAGATAACCTGGCAGTCTAAGTCAATGACAATTGCCAATGTCGAGTTACACCATCGCAGTGTCACTAGGGTGTTTCAGCATTGCGTCTCTCCTGAGGAAGGCCGTGAGATTCATCCTTACTACACTTGAGCCACCGGCTCTTATGATGTACATATTTTTTGATGATGTATATATTATGATGATTATAGTAAAGCAGGGCCTCTCTTGTTTCGTCTTCAACAATCATGCCTCTTCGTCATCATAATTCCATGATCATTGGGGGCTTGATTGTATCCAAATCATAGCTAGTAACCCCTTTGGTCCGGCTTCCTGGTCATATTCTAACCATAGCTGTAAATAATTAGATCATTTTGGGGCTTGGTCGTATTCGAATCACAGCTATTAACCCCTTTTGATCCGGATTATTGATGGTATTCAAATCATATCCGTTAAACAAATTTGATCATTGGGGGCTTTATCGTATTTGGATCATAGCTATTAACCCCTTTTGATCTGGCTTATTGATCGTATTCGAATCATAGCCATTAAACAAATTTGATCATTGGGGTCTTGATCATATTCGAATCATAGCTATTAACCCCTTTGGTCCGGCTTCCTGGTCGTATTCAAACCATAGCCATAAACACTTAGATCACTTGGGGGTTGGATCATATTCGAATCACAGCCATTAATCCTCTTGGTTTGGCTCATTGATCATATTCGAATCATAGTCGTTAAATACTTTGGTCACTGGGGTCTTCCCGATCATATTTGAATCATAGCTATCGGTACCCCTTTGATCGACGCAATGCCAAAAACCATTTGGGGGCTTCCTGATCGTATTTGAATCATAGGTATTAACCCTTATGGTCCGGCTTCATGCTCGTATTCAAAGAATAGCCTCGCTTTTTCTCGTTTGGCTTGATTTTTTGAATATTTTTTCTGGTTCTTCTGGATACTATCTTGCCTTTTGGTTTAAAGTGATTCTGGCCATGCAGTCTTCACTCTCACAGCTCATATTTGAAGCTTACCCATGGTTTCTATTACCCGTCTTAATGAGAGGCGATGATATCCAGCACTTGGAAATATTGGCTTCTAAAAGCTTTGGGTGCTCACCCTTACTGCACAGGTGTTGTAAACCGGCAGTACAATTCAATATCACAGGTATGATATTGTTATTATTATGTTTCAATTCGGATTCAACCAAGTTATCTATAACTGTTTTAAGCATCAGTGGTTATATGCGAGGTATTATGACCCGCCCTGTGGTAAACCGCCAAGGGATCTTGTGATCTATTTGTGTGCAGGATAATTCAAAATTTTCATCTGCACCAATCAAACATCATGATAAAGATAAAGAAGATAATTATAAAGTGGTGGCTTAATAGTGTTGAGCACAACACAGAACGTACACGATGGCACGGGAGAGCAAAGTTATTTCTACCCTGTTACATGATTCCAGGAGTCCAAATGATTAATTCTTTTTCAGAAGGTCGAAAAATATGAACCGCCCAGTGGATCAATCTTCTTGATTCTGATGGCCCGACACTTCCGGATCATCCCTCTCCGATTCTTCGTCCTGTTCTATTTCCTCGAAGGTTGGTGATGACTTGTCAATGCCACTCAAAGCTTGGAACTCGGCTTCATCATCAATAAGCTTGGACGGGTCAACTTCAGGAGCAAAAGTGTGCTTACGGATTGGGGGGATAAGGTGTTTCACTTTGTAAGACGGCGTTGGCATCTTCTTATTTCCAAAGTCATAAGCCGGTTGATACTTGGTGAGGTCTGTTTCATTGGCAATCAGACTGGCCAGAGGACGTATATCCTTCACGCAAGCAGCAAAGTCCTTCTAGTCAAACGGAGTGTCGTCTTCCTTAAACCTTGGATACCCAATTGAGATATCGGTCAGGTCTAGCTCCCGTAACCATTCTTTGGCCCGGCTTAAAGCAGTCATAGCTCCGTCTCTTGCCGATGATCGCTTCATCTCACTAAACTGCTTAGGTAGAATTGAACGTTTCCTTAACACATCAATCAAGAGAGTGGGGGCTCCAGTGTAAAGCTGCTCCACTAGCGTGTAAACCGCCTTTAGCTTCATAAGCATATCTTGGTTGAGATTGGTGCTCCTGGACCAATAATCATTGGATGGATTAAAAGTGGTTCATATCATCAAGGAAGACATTCAAATTTGACAGTCATAAGGCAACTTACCAAAGATAGTAGAAACCATCTGAGATACCTGGCGTTTTAAGCCGGTAAGTTCAGTGGTCGCTTCCTGAAGAGCCGCCGCCGCCTTTTCAGCCCGCTGTGTCAAGGCAATCTTTTCTTCAGCCCAGGCGCTTTTTTCAACTTCAAAGCCGGCTTTCAGTTTTTCTGCCTCACCCACGCTGAATTCGAACTTTGAATTTGCCTTCTGGGTCTCAGCGTCTTGCATCTCCAGACAAGTCTTCAAGTCAGACAGCTCTGATTGAAGTTGAGCACTGGTGGTCTATTCATACACCGGCTAAAAATCATAATTCAATGATTAGTTTAAAACATTAAGTCCCAAGCCTTTTGCAAGCAACAACACTTGTCACTTGGGGGCTAATGTTTGCCAAAAGCTTTATTTATGTGGCGGCTTATGTGAATAAGTTCCAACCACTTTGCGAGCAAGAGTACTTGGCACTTGGGGGCTAATGCATATTGCTTGTCTTGTTGCAATTTTACGACGACCCCTTGGTGCTACAAACGGCCATAGTCGGCTCATGAGAACTACAGAGGTAAGCACTGTTTTCAAGACTATTAAGTACCGGCTCATTCATACAGATTAAACCGGCCCTTGGGGGCTATTGGTTCAGTGCTAATCAAGACAAATCTATTTTAAACTAGAGGCTTTAAGCAGGATTTTGAAAGAATCCTTTCATAGGTTGTTATTCATGTTCATGGTGATCAAGTCTACAGCATATTCAAATTCATCATAAACTGTAGACTTGGGGGCTGACAGGATATGCATAACTTAAGAATGGAGGAGCTCATACCTCAAATTTTTGGTGCATCTGCTTCACCATGTCAACTTCAAGCTCACGGCTGCTGTGTACTCGACTGAGAAAGCCAGAGTATATTTCACCAATGCTCAGTTGAGAATAATTGGCGACATCAAATTGCACTTTGCACTGCTCAAAGTGTTCTTCCTTGGCAGGGTGCTTGGCCAGGGCAGTAGGTCTTCCCGGCTCTTTAAAGCCAGTCTTGATGATCACTACATCATCGTTTTGTGCATCGGCCGTATTGACAGGGCTTGGGGCTTTAGGATTCAAAGTGTCGTCACAGGCTTGATTAGCAGGAGGTGCATGAGTCGTTGATGGAACGTCAAGAACCAGCTCAGATGATTGAGGGACGGAGATTTCAGGCGTCGGGGTTTGTTGCTCCGGCTCACTGACTTTCGGGTCTTCGACCGGCTTATCATCTTTGCCCTCTTGCTGGGCTTGGCTTTTCCACTGCATGAGTCATAAGAGGTCACTATAAGTATAAGAGATCATAATAAGTAAATGGTAAGTAAATTCCGATTACCCGGTAGCAGTCTTGAAAGCAGGAAGATGAGATTGAATTGAGTCGCCGGAAGAGGAATGAGATGTCTCCTGATAATTTGAGTCGGAAGAATTGAGCAGTTGGCGAATGAGACCCACCAAAGGATAAAAAGAGTTTAAGTCGAGGGTGACCTCATTTC
Organism: Triticum dicoccoides; assembly: GCF_002162155.2. Taxonomy (NCBI): domain Eukaryota; kingdom Viridiplantae; phylum Streptophyta; class Magnoliopsida; order Poales; family Poaceae; genus Triticum; species Triticum dicoccoides. The sequence goes on from NC_041385.1 coordinate 339,522,836, forward strand.
GACGCTTCCTCAGAGTGTTCGATAAGCCGAAGGATTGTTCTGCATCCTTGCTAGTCCGAGTCTGTCACCGGCTCTCGTGCTGTTGTTGCTTCAAAAGAAAGTGAGGATCCAGATGAGCTAAGGGGTGTGAAAATCTTACTTTCCAGGTTACTCTTCGGATTTTCTGTCTTGGCAAGGGCTCGGAGTCAGATGAAATGATAGTTACCTCTTCCTCAAGAGCTTGATTTGTTCCCGTGTCATCCTAATGATAGTCAATGTCAATAAGATGGTTGAAAAAGGAGCCAAGAGAGTCATGGGCTACCTTCGACTCAGAGGTGTCGTCCAGCTCAAGTAGCTCAGAAGCATTGGGCTTCTTTACTTTCTTCTTGGTGGTTCTCTTGGCAGCTTTTTTGGCCTTCCTGGCCCTTTCCGTAGCTTCATGATCATATTCTTTCTTCCAACAGTCGTCATCAGCCTGCGAAAAATCATCAAAGTTGAATTAAAACAAAGTATTAAGGATGAAGGCAAAATAGCTAGTTTGGCGGCTTACTTCTAGTGTCGGGTTAGGCTCGCAGAAAGGGCTTAGGCCCACTTTGCTGCAGGCAGCCGGGCTCTCATTCAGAAGACACTTTGTCATCTCATTGATGGTGTCATCAGTTAAATCCTCAGAGCTGTGGCGCAGTGGATCCTTTGTGCTACCAGTGTAGGTGCACATTAAGCCGGCGCGGTGACTCAACGGGATGATCCGCCATGCGACCCAACATCAACCAAGTCAATGCCGGTTAAGCCGTTCCCCAACATAGCCTTGACCTTGGCCATGGTGGGGGAGAGTTTCATGTGTTCAGCTGCTGTCACCTTGTCAGGGAGGATATGTTTTGAGTCCAGGCGCAGGGCGCGAAAGCCGGGCAGTGGGTTCTCATCAGCCGGAGAAGTATCTTTACAATAGAACCATGTTTGATTCCAATCCTTGGGATGACTCGGCAGATGAGCATAAGAAAACATGGCATCTCTACTTCGCTGAATTGAAATTCCAGCAAGTTCCAGACTGGGTCCATTGGAATACTCGTTTTGGTGACTCAAGTAAAAGTACTCTCTGAATAACTCCACACTGGGCTCCTCTTGAAGGTACACCTCACAGAACACTTGGAAATTGCATATGTTTGACACAGAGTAGGGTCCGATGTCTTGAGGATGAAGGTTGAAAAGGTGCAGAACGTCCCGAAAGAATTTAGAGTCGGGCGGTGAGAAACCCCGGTTCATATGATCAGTGAAGATAATGAATTCGCCTTCCTTTGGCTGAGGTCGGCTTGGGGGCGCGGTAAGACATGATAGATTTCTTCGGCAAATAATCGATTTTCACAAACTCTTGAAGTGTGTTTTCCGTGGCGATGGAGGGAACCCAGTTACAGGAAGTGGTTGTTTTGGGCGGCATTATGAAGAAGGAAGCCTGAAAAAGGAAAAGAGCATTGTTTGCCGATTCAAATTAAGCCGTTCGGAAAGTATGACAACACATATTCAGAATGGTGGCTTCAAAAGGGGCCTAATGGTATAAGACTAGTTACAACGCGTTATGTGAGCCACCATGAGTAGTTTGATGTCTATCAAAGGAGAAATCTGTTGAGCATTGAATTTAACTACAGCCGGTGATATGAGCCGCCATGACTAGGTGGATCTATCAAGAAGCAGTTTTTTGCTAAGTACCGTACAAACAGGTTTCACAGTTTACAACCATAATATTGGATCAGTGGCAGTTCAGAAAATAAAATAAATCAAGACCTAAAACTAGTACAGGGGAGTTTATAAGCTCTAAAGAGATCTCTTTTCATGGTAAAAGGATCCGTTGGCATTGAAGGCAAGGGCAAAACTACTACCGCACAAGTTTTATGCTATTTCCAGATCAACGGGTGCCTTGGGTTGAAGATGAACGACGAACTACGAAGAACATGAAAAGCTCAGAAACCCTAATGCAGATCTGGAGTATAGGAGAGCGAGTACTTACAGAAGCAGATCAGCTACGGAGGAGCGCTGCCGTTCTCTGGTTTGTTCACGGTGATGCAGCGACCAAGGATGAGGACGACGCTGTGCTTCGCGGCAGCGGCAGAGGTCGAGCACAGGAGATATGCGAGAGGAGGAAGATGAAGGAAAGAGGGGAGAATGAGAAGAGGCCGTCTGTGACTATTTATAAGGAGAAGGCTAATAAGTGGGCGCGAAAAAGGAGGAGGCCAAAACTTGGTTATCCAGCTGCTCAGGCGCCTCGATTCTCGGGACGGCTATTAAAGATAAAGATCCTTTGGGATATATTGGATATTATGTAAATTAATGACAGGTGACGTCATGGCGGGTTATCATGAGTCCAGGAGATGACGTCATGGCAGGTTATGAATTCTTGCGCGGATAAAGAAGGGAAGATTTTTCTAAGTGTTGAAGATTGACATGAACTAGTTCAAATCAACCTAGGGCCTAATTTTGGGGATATAACTATTAGGTATGACCCGCCCCGGAGGGGCCGGGGTATACCTATGGAAATTCCGCATATCAAGCCCACGAGGATATTGAACATGGCGGTTCAAGATATGGGCCCAAGGCCCAAGGGCAACTTAAGGCCCGTAGAAATAAACCGCCTTATATGTAAGACTTGTATTGTAAGGCATGTATAGATAGTGACCGAGCCAGACACGTTGTCTATGAGCCGGCTGGGACTCTGAGAGCCACTGGGCGTCAACCTGTGTATATAAAGGGATGACCCAGCGAAGGTTCAGGGCAAGAAATAACAGATCAAGAGCTAGGTCAAGTGGATTCGCTCCCCGGTAATCGAGACATAAGCAATACCACCTCAAAACTGGAGTAGGCCTTTACCTTCACCGCAAGGGGCCGAACCATTATAAACTCCATGTCCCTTGTCCCGTTTAACCCCTTTAAGCTACCTAGTTGTGATGGCTCCACGACTAATTCCTTTTGCTAGGACATCTGCCGTGACTATTCCACGACAGACATGCTAGCCCGGTCTCCCAGCCTTGCTTAGCAACTTGCGCAGCAGTTCCCGTGCAAGGCTTAGATTTCTTGAACTGTCTTAGAAGTTCTCTCGGTTTAGTTTTATTTTGTTATGCTGCAATGGTTCCTAGTTTTTGTAATCTGCTTCTTCGTTGCGCTTTATGATCACTGGTGGCGAACTTCGATGCCCAGTGGATGTAATATACCATAAATCCTTTATTGTATAGTGTAGGTTTATTCTTAGTTACTATGCCGTAATTTCTTTATTGTATAGAGTAGGTTTGTTCCTAATTCCTACTAGTTACTGCCATCATTCATTATTTGAAAACAAATCTGATGTAGTCGACCGGGCTGAAACATTCACCTCTAACGGGCCTGGTTTTTAGTGGGCCACAATTGGGTCGGCCTGCATCTTTCTTGGGCCCGAATGATTGGGGCCTTCACACTTTGCGCCAGGCCCACAACTTACTCTGGCCTATATTTTAGTTGGGACTTTTGTGGACCGAGTGCTTAGTTTGGCCCAGCTAGCATTGGGCCATTAACAGGCTGAATATTCTACTGGCCTGTTACGGCCCAGATGAAACCATGGGCCTGTAGCGGGCCTAAATGCATGTTGGGCCTCAATTTTCACTAGTCGTCGATGGGCCTTCAGCAGGATAAAATGTAGACCGGGCCTTTTTGGGCCTAGTTATATGACGAGCCATTACCAAGCTGAAACATATCTCGGGCCTTAGTTAGCCCACTGATATCATGGGCCTTTAAGAGGCCGAAAGCTTAGTACAGGCATCAACGGTCTGAATTATACGACATGCCTTTAACATGCCGAAAGTCACGTTGGTCTGAACTGTTGCCACCTTTATCATGGGCCATTAGTGGGCTTGATGTCCCGTCGGACCATATATGGCCCATGGGCAACACGGGCCATTCCCAGGCCGAAAGTCACACTGGGCTGAAATGGGCCCATGTCTACATCGGGCCGCTAACAGGCCGAAAGTCACTGGGCTGTAATTGGGCCCAAATATTTGGCGAACAATTAACGGACCAGATCTGGCTTCGGGCCGTAAATGGGCCTTTATTAAACAGGCCGTTATTGGGCTGGCCCACTAGTACCTAAGTAAGTACTACGGGCATTTGATTGGGCCGGCCTTTTTAACCTATATGGGCCTCTGTTGGGCCCCGCCACATGTCGATGTATCATAGGAATATCTCCTCCAATGGATGGGCGACATCTGGCCCACTGGCGAGCTGACACGTGTTTCCTCCGGCCAATCAGAATTTTACACATGGAAATTTCCCATTGGTCCGGGCTATTAACGGGTTATCGGATCCAAAATCGGATCCGATAGCTTAACGGCGTTCCATTATGGTGGATGCCACGTGTCTGTCACTCTTGACAAAAGCACTTCTGTAATGTGTGATTTATCAGCATGGAAGTGGACACTTCCGTGATGATAATTTTGGTAATGTCATGGAACGCTTCTATGACATCACAGGTATGGCTATCTTGATTCTGTCGTAAAACATCATGGATGTACATGCATGGCAAAAAATGCGACCTACTGTGAAAAACACGTATCATCACGAAAGTGTATTTTTTTGTAGTGAACTTGATTGATTTTTCTTGCAATGGGAGAGGTGCTTTGTGATGGGTTCAATTTGTGGTGTCCTCGCCAAGTGACAGAAGGGGTAGGAAGGCACGTATTTGTATTGTTGCCATTAAGGATAAAAAGATGGGGTTTATTTCACATAGATTGGATCTATCCCTCTACATCATGTCATCTTGCTTAAGGAGTTACTCCATTCTTGTTAACTTAATACACTAGATGCATGCTGGATAGAGGTCGATGTGTGGAGTATTAGTAGTAGATGTGATGTCGCTTGAAGCTACGTTGGTATTTCCACAAACAAGAAGGGATGATGCAGCACAGCGGCAGTAGGTATTTCCCTCATATATGAAACCAAGGTTATCGAACCAGTAGGAGAACCAAGCAACACAATGTAAACAACCACTGCACACAAATAACAACACCTTGCAATCCGACATATTAAAGGGGTTGTCAATCCCTTTCGGGGTACGACGCCTCAATATAGCCAAAAGACGTGAGGTAAATTTCTAGTAGATTGATACATCAAACGCCAAATAAATTAATAAGAATAAATTGCAGCAACGTATTTTTGTATTTTTGGTTTAATAGATCTGAAAATAAATGCAAGGAAAGAGTAGATCGCAAGGCAAATATATGAGACAGAAGACCCGGGGGCCGTAGGTTTCACTAGTGGCTTCTCTGGAGGAAGATAGCGAACGGTGGGTAAACAAATTACTGTTGGGCAGCAAATAATTATGACGATATCCAGGCAATGATCATTACATAGGCATCACGTCCAAGATTAGTAGACCAACTCCTGCCTGCATAAACTACTATTACTCCACACATCAACCGGTATCCATCTTGCATCTAGTGTATTAAGTTCATGGAAAAACGGAGTAATGCAATAAGAATAATTTCATGATGTAGACAAGATCCATTTGTATATTGCGTAGATATAGATCCCATCTTTTTATTCTTAGTAGGAACGATACATACGTGTCGGTTCCCTTTCTGTCACTGGGATCAAGCACCGTTAGATAAAACCCACTACCTGGCACCTTTTTCCATTGCAAGATAAATAGATTAAGTTGGCCAAACAAAACCCAAATATCGGAGAAGAAATGAGAGGTTATTAGAGATCATGCAAATAAGAGATCAAAGAAACTCAAATAAATTTCATGGATATAAAAACATATAATTGATCATAAAGTCGAAGTTCATCAGATCCCAACAAACACACTGCAAAAAGAGTTACATCATATGTATCTCCAAGCGACCATTGTATTGAGAGTTCAGCGAGAGAGAGAAAGTCATCTAGCTACTAACTACAGACCCGAAGGTCCACAAAGAACTACTCACACATCATCGGAGAGGCACCAATGGAAGTGATGAACCCCTCCATTGTGGTGTCTAGATTGGATCTGGTGGTTCTGAACTCTATGGCGGCTGGATGAATATTTCGTTGACTCCCCTAGGGTTTCTGGAATATTGAGGTATTTATAGAGCAAAGAGGCAGTCCGGGGGCACCCGAGGTGGGAAACACCCACCAGGGCGCGCCTAGACCTCCTGGCGCGGCCTGGTGGGTCGTCCCCTCCTCAGCACTCCCCCAGGTGCAACCAGGGCCCAACATCTTCCTTTTGGTCCATAAAAAATCATCATAAAGTTTCATGGCATTTGGACTCCGTCTGATATTGATTTCCTGCGAGGTAAAAAACATGCAGAGAACAGCAACTGGCACTTGGCACTATGTCAATAGGTTAGTACCAAACAATGATATAAAATGATTATAAAACATCCAAGATTGATAATAAAATAACATTGATTAATCAATTATTCTAGATATGTTGGAGACGTATCAGCATCCCCAAGCTTAACTCCTGCTCGTCCTCGAGTAGGCAAGTGATAAAAACAGATTTTTTTTATGTGGAGTGATGTTTATCATGTCATATCATATTCTTTTCTTTTATGTGATTCAAAGCAATAGTCTAGTTTTGACATAATAATTTAGATACTCAAGCATATCAACAAGAAACCATGCTTTTCAAAATATCCATGCCAAAACAAGTCATCCCTAGCCCATCATGCTCAAACATTGATCCATTCATGAAACACACTCGAATATTAGCTACATACAATACTTAAGTACGATCATATTGCCTCCTAGTTGGTGCTTTTATAAGAGAGGATGGAGACTCAATTTCAAAAATAAAAATTGCATAAAGTAAAAGAAAGGCCCTTCGTAGAGGGAAGTAGGGATTTGTAGAGATGCCAGAGCTCAAAGCGAAAAAATAGAGATAAAAAACTTTTGGGGGTGTATCCATCCCACCAACGAAAACGACTCAGAGTTCCCAACACTTCCCATGCTAGATATATCATAGGCGGTTCCCAAACAGAAAATAAAGTTTATTCCTTTTTCCACCATACTTTCACTTTCCATGGCTAGCTGTATCCATGGTTGCCCTCCATACCAAGACTTTCCAAGGAATTTATTATTTGACAACATAAAGTAAATTCATTTTTGCATTTCAGGACTGGGCATCCCTAAAACCTTTGCCTTACTCTCGTGCAATGACAAGTTAATAAACACTCATCGCAAGAATAACACATCCAGCATGGAAAATATTAGCCACCCGTTACCGTTCCGCGAGCGAAACAAACACACAAAAGATAAGTTTATTTTGAAAATTAGAGATGGCACATGCGGATTTTCTTAGAACGGCAAAAGAATACCGCATATAGGTAGATATAGTGCACTCATGTGGCAAAACTGGATTAAAGGATTTTGGATGCACAAGTAGAGGTCATACTTGGTGCAGAATGAAGGCTAGCAAAAAGTTTGAGAAGCGATCAACCAAGAAACGAATAATCTCATAAGCAAGCTTTAAGAATAACTAACACCGAATAATGCACCACAAGTAGGATATAATTTTCATTGCATGATTATTGACTTTCGTGCATGCATAGGGAATCACAAACCTTAACACCAATATTCTTACTAGAGCACAATTACTCATCAACATAAATCACATATCACATCATCATATATCAAAACTATTACTAAGAATCAAGTTTATTTTCTACAATGATCTTCATGACATGTATTTTTACTTTCTTTATCCTTCTTGGATATCTATCACTTTGGGACTAATTTTCATGTGTTGCTTTTCATAAGCTCAAAAAATATAAGTGAAGATCATGAGCATAACATATTTTCTTTCTCTCAAAATAATTTAGTTGAAGCAAGAGAGAATTTCTTCAAAATTTTACTAACTCCCAAATAAATATAAGTGAAGCAAGAGAGCATCTCTTCAAAAATACTAAGCACACCGTGCTTAAAAAGATGTAAGCGAAGCACTAGAGCAAGTCCATTGCTCATAAATATTTAAATAAAGCATAGAGAGCAATTCTAAAAAGTCAAGACATAATTTTGGCTCTATCAAATAGGTGTGTCCAGAAAGGATTGATGACTTAAAACTCAAAATAAAACAAGCAAAGAAACATGTCATACAAGACGCTCCAAGCAAAACACATATCATGTGACGAATAAAAATATAGCCTCGAGTAAAATAACGATGGTCGTTAGAAGAAAGAGGGGACGCCACTCGGGGGCATCGCCAAGCTTAATTAGTTGCTTATTCTTGGTTAATAGCTTGGGATGCCGGGGCATCCCCAAGATTAGGATCTTCTATCCTTCTTTCATCCATCGTAAGATAACCCAAAACTTGAAAACTTCAATCACACAAAAGTCAACAAAACCCTTGTGAGATCCGTTAGTAAAAGAAAGCAAACCACTACTATAAGTGATGTGTAAAACCAAGTCTTATTTGTTTTGTATTATATCTACTATATTCCAACTTTTCTATGGCAAAAACTCATCAAAGAAAACCATAGAGCCATCAAAATAAGCACACAACACAAAGAAAACAGAATCTGTCAAAACAGAATAGTCTGTAGTAATCTGGACTTTCTAATACTTCTGGAACACCAAATATTCTACAAAATTAGGACGACCAGAGTAATTTGTATATTAATCTTCTGAAAAATAATCAGGGCGAAATATCTTTTATGTGATTTATGAAAATTATTTTCATGAGCGCAAAGTTTCTGTCTTTTTCAGCAAGATCAAACAACTATCACCCCAGAAGATCCTAAAGGCTTTACTGGAACAAACACTAATTAAAAAACAAAAAACACAATCATACCAGTAGCATAATTGTGTTAACACACAAGAACATAAAGTAAAAAGCAAAAATAAATTTTATACATTGGGTTGCCTCCCAACAAGCGCTATCGTTTTACGCCCCTAGCTAGGCATAAGATTTCGATGATGCTCACACGAAAGATAAGAATTGAAACACAAAGAGAGAATCATGAAACATATGACAAACACATTTAAGTCTAACATATTTTCTATGCATAGGAATTTTATAAGCAAACAAATTATCAAGACAAGAAACATCTAACATATGGAAATAAGAGGAATAAAACATTGATGATCTCAACATAACGAGAGGTAATTTAGTAACATGAAAAAAAATTAGAACCATATTTTCATTTCTAATAATAATTATATGTAGGATCATATTGAAATTCAACAATATATCTATCACATAACATTTTCTCTTCATGATCCACATGCATGCAAAGTTGACACTCTTCCAAAATAGTGGGATTATCATCAAGTAAAGTCATAACCTCTCCAAGCCCACTTTTATCAAAAATTTCATAAGATCGAACACTGTCCAAATATGTGGGGTTATTTTTAGCTAAAGTTGACACTCTTACAAACCCACTTTTAATATTATCACAAGCATACTCATCCCGAGGTTTAAATAAATTTTCAAGATCATAAGAATCTTTGTCACCCCAATCATGATCATTGTAGTAAGTAGTGGATATAGCAATGTTAGCATCGCCAAGCTTGGGGTTTTGCATATTATTAGCACAATTGACATTAATAGAATTTATAATAACATCATTGAAATCATGCTTTTCATTCAAGGAGCTATCATGAATCACTTTATAAATTTCTTTGTTTAACACTTCATCATAATTTTCAGATTCATAAATCTCAAGCAACACTTCATAAAGATAATCTAGTGAACTCAATTCACTAGAAATTGGTTCATCATAATTGGATATTTTGAAAAGATTAGCAAGTGGATGAGGATCCATAACAATAGATTTTTAGCAAGCAAACATGCAAGCAAATAGAAGGCAGATGGCAACACAAGCAAACAGGCGATCTGACGAGAAAAAGGTGAACAAAAAAGAGGGCGAATAAAATGGCAATTTTTTGTGAAGTGGGGGAGAGGAAAACGAGATGCCAATGGAAAATAATGTAAATTGTTAGGAGATGAGATTGGTGATTAGGAACCTGGTTATGTTGAAGATCCTCCCCGGTAACGGCGCCAGAAATTCCTTTTGATGTCGTTCGAAGCTACGTCGGTATTTCTCCAAAGAGGAAGGGATGATGTAGCACAACGGTGGTAGGTATTTACCTCTGATATGAAACCAAGGTTATCGAACTAGTAGGAGAACCAAGCAACACAACATAAACAACCCCAGCACACAAATAACAACACCTCACAACCTGTGACGCCCCCGATTCAATCGTACATTAATCCTGCACGCAAACGTGTACGATCAAGATCAGGGACTCACGGGAAGATATCACAACACAACTCTAAAAGTAAAACAAGTCATATAAGCATCATATTACAAGCCAGGGGCCTCGAGGGCTCGAATACCAGTGCTCGACATAAACAAGTCAGCGGAAGCAACAATATCTGAGTACAGACATAAGTTAAACAAGTTGCCATAAGATGGCTAGCACAAACTGGGATACAGATCGAAAGAGGCGCATGCCTCCTGCCTGGGATCCTCCTAACTACTCCTAGTCGTCGTCAGCGTCCTGCAGGTAGTAGTAGGCACCTCCGGTGTAGTAGGAGTCGTCGTCGACGGTGGCGTCTGAATTCTGGGCTCCAGCATCTGGTTGCGACAACCAGGTAGAAGGGAAAGGGGAAAAAGAGGGAGAAAAGCAAGCGTGAGTACTCATCCAAAGTACTCGCAAGCAAGGATCTACACTACATATGCATGGGTATATGTGTAAAGAGGCAATATCGGTGGACTGAACTGCAGAATGCCAGAATAAAAGGGGGATAGCTAGTCCTATCGAAGACTACGCTTCTGGCAGCCTCCATCTTGCAGCATGTAAAAGAGAGTAGATTGAAGTCCTCCAAGTAGCATCGCATAGCATAATCCTACCCGGCGATCCTCCCCTCGTCGCCCTGTGGAAAAGCGATCACCAGGTTGTATGTGGAACTTGTCTGGGTGTGCTTTATTAAGTATCCAGTTCTAGTTGTCATAAGGTCAAGGTACAACTCTGGGTCGTCCTTTTACCAAGGGACACGACTATTCGAATAGATAAACTTCCCTGGAGGGGTGCACCACATAACCTAACACGCTCAATCCCATTTGGCCGGACACACTTTCCTGGGTCATGCCCGACCTCGGAAGATCAACACGTCGCAGCCCCACCTAGGCACAACAGAGAGGTCAGCACGCCGGTCTAAATCCTATGCACGCAGGGGTCTGGGCCCATCACCCATTGCACACCTGCACATTGCGTACAAGGCCGGTGAGCAGACCTAGCAACCTCCATTACAAAGGAAGTTGCATTAACGCAGTCCAACCCGGCGCACGCCACTCAGTCGCTGACGTCACGAAGGCTTCGGCTGATACCACGACGTCGAGTGCCCATATCTTTCCCGCGTAGTTGGTTAGTGCGTATAGGCCAGTGGCCAGACTCGGATCAAATACCAAGATCTCGTTAAGCATGTTATTATGAAGTAACCGCAGACGCCGACCAGGGCCAGGCCCACCTCTCGCCTAGGTGGTCTCAACCTGCCCTGTCGCTCCGCCACAAAGTAACAGTCGGGGGCCGTCGGGAACCCAGGCCCACCTATACCGGGATGGAGCCACCTGTCCTTCCAGCCCCCGCATCGGAATCACTTGCGGGTAATCAACGAGCTGACCCGACTTTAGTCACCATCTGTATAGTATGTATATACGTATAGTATATACCCGTGATCACCTCCCAAGTGATCACGGCCCGATAGTATAGCAAGGCCGACTGACAAGAATGTAGGGCCAATGATGATAAACTAGCATCCTGTACTAAGCATTTAGGATTGCGGGTAAGGTATCAACGAGTGTAGCAACAATGACAGGCTATGCAGCAGAATAGGAGTAACCGAACAGTAACATGCTACACTACTCTAATGCAAGCAGTATAGAGAAGAATAGGTGATATCTGGTGATCAAGGTGGGGCTTGCCTGGTTGCTCTGGCAAGAAGGACGAGTCAACAACACCGTAGTCGAACTGGGGGTCGCCGGCAGTCTCGGGGGGTCTATCGGAAAGAAGTAATGGAGAGGGAACACAATAAATAATTAGAGCAATCAAAGCATCACAAAGCGTAACAATACAATACGCATTGTTCGGTGTGCCCGAACGCGGTAGTACGTGATACCGACGAAAGGGGGAAACATCCGGGAAAGTATCCCGGTGTTTTGCGTTTTCAGACAGGTGACCGGAGGGGGGAAAGTTGCGTGTTCGCTATGCTAGGGATGTGTGGAGGACGAATGGGCTACGTATCCAGATTCGTCTCATCGTTCTAAGCAACTTTCATGTAGAAAACATTTTCATCTAAGCTACAGTTTATGTTCTATGTTTTTCTAAAGTTTAATGTTTTTTGAACTAATTATTAATTCGAATTGAAAACAGAATATACTTTTGTTACCTAGTGCTATTCTAGCCACAGTGTATGACAGTGGGCCAGTGGGCATGGATTGACCCAGACAAAGATTAACTAGTCAATATATGAACAGTGTATGCGGGTGCAAGTGTCATTGACTTTAGTTTAACAAAATTTTAATTAACTGAGGTGGTCCCACACGTCATTTTCTATGCACTAAGTAATCAACAATTTAATCCTAAGCTAAACTAATCTAACTAAGCAAGGGTCGGCCTCACATCCGGTAGATGTGCCACGGCTGTGGTAGGCATGGGCGCACAAGCCACAACAGCCATTGCCATCAGTAGCAGCAGCAAAAACGCATCAACAAGGCAGTGGCTAGCATGAACATCAGTAGTAGCAAGGAGCAGACCCGTTGTGCCAGCAAGCAGCAAGCAGCAGCTCTAGCGCAGCAGCAGTGGTGACAGGAAGCAGCAGAGCAACGCAGTAGCAAGAAAAACGGCAGGCAGGGCCGCGGGAGCGCGGACGTGCGGGCAGGCGTAGGGGAGCAGTGGCGTGGGTGCGCGCGGGGCGCAGCCAGGGCACGACCTCCGACAGGAGCAGGCAGGCGCATGCGCATAATCGGAAGCTCGAACGCGGCCATGGACAAGGACGACCGAGCTCGGGGACGACGAAAAACGGCGACAAATCAAAGGGGAAAGGTGGGGAATCGGCAGAGGAGCTCACGTTGAGGTCGTAGGCGAGCTCGGGGAGGTCATGGATGGCCGGGAGCAGCGGCATCTGGTGACGGACGATGGTGTATGCGAGGAAGACAACGGTGATAGCGGGCGAACGGGGCCTCCTAGCTCGACCCCTTGGTCGAGGTTGAAGAAGACGACGACGATGGAGCCCCTGGATGTATTCTCAGGCGCCGGGGAGGTCGGGGCGCGCTCGGGGTGGACGGGACGGTGCTTGAGTGGAGGTTCCGACGAAGATGACCGGCGACAGAGGTTGAAGGAGGGTTCGATCCCGTTGATGGAGAGGGCCTCGGCTTGAGCCGAAGGTCGGAGCCGACGTGGACGACGACGGTGGTCCTCCGGGACGTCTCCGTGAGGTGCGGGGTGGATGGAGGCCACGGGATCGACAGTGCCGCGGCGCCAGAGGTGTTTGGGAGAGAGTGACAGGGAGTGAGGGAGGGAGTGGTTGGTGCTAGGGTTAGGAGGGGATCGAGGGAGGGAGGCTGGCGATGTTAAGTAGGGCGAGGGGGGCGCGGATGTGCGCCACGATGCCATGGCATCCGTGGATGTGCTCCACGATGCCCCTGCTACCGGTTCAAGAAGGGAGAGATGGGCTGACCTGGGTAAGTTGCTAGATGGGCCAAAAGTGCCCAGTAGCTTAGGTCTTTTGTTTTGTTCTATTGTTTTTTGTTTTATTTTAGTTCCTGTTATTTTAGTTAGTTTTTTTGAATACCAAGTTAGCACCCAAATTAGTATCATCAAATATATCGCTGCCACAATTATTCTTGTAGTTATAAAAAGTAGTTTTCATTAATTTAACCATTTAAGAGATGTTTAAATAATTATTTCAGCTAATGTTTCTATTATTTAGTGCACCTAAACATTTTATAAAAATTTGGATTCACCACCACAGCCATCTATGATTTACTTGCTACACTTTGAACATTTTAATTTTAATATTTGAAAACTTCTATTATTAGCTTGATTTTGAATTTGAATTTGAATCGGTTTCGAACTAACACGGGATTAGCAACAGTAATTGAGGTGACGTGGCATCATTAGCAGAGGGTTACTATAGCTTAGTTATCCGGGCGTCACAATTCTCCTCCACTACAAGAAATCTCGTCCCGAGATTTAGGAGCGGTTATAAGGGGGAAAGGGGCCTGGTTATGAAATTCTAACGATTCTTCTCGGTCATAGTTGCTCTTCTCGAAGAGGTCGATCCATTACATTGATGCCTTCAGTCCTCTACTTTAGGTCATCGTGATGAAGTTGTCGTCCTTTCTTTGGGAACTCCATCGTACTTACGAAAGAATAAAGGGGGAGCATTGCGGGAGAACAGACTTCTGCAAGGTCGACTATCTGGTCAATAATATCGAGGAAGGTGGCGGAGGTAACTCTCGAATTGAAACTTATGAAAATATTGAGAGCAAAGTAAGGAGGTATCATGTGAAGTTTCGAGCGGGCAGGCAATCGTTCGATGCCTGAAACAAAGTGTGAAAGGGGTCTAGAACAAAGGGAATAAGCATTGTGTCTGATACCAGTATAGATCAATAGGCAGGCGGCCCGTGAATTACATACGAAGTCAAGCGCAAGGAATAACTTTGACAACAGGGTGTACAAGAGAGTCAGGTTTCAATCATGTGGAACTGTGGGTTATGGGTCCACCATGTGGGTTAAAAATAGGAGCGATGACATCTTGCACAGTCATGATAGCAAGGCATGTGAGAGAGTGGTATGTCAGTTATGTCAGCAACAATGTCGGTACCAAGGGCAAGGGACAAAGAGAACCATTTTCCTGCTCGTTGAAACGAGGCGGACCAATAGGCAAAGTTCTCGTCCATCGGTGGCTACCGGAATGTCATCAACAGTACAAATGGGGTCTCACTGACAGAGTTGTAAATCGAGGTGTTTACATAAGCAGTGAATTATTACTACTTAGATTATATAGATCACAAGAAAGGTCAAACAGACCAATGGAAACGAAAATGTGATCATCAGATTAAACAGAACAATGGAAAGGAAAAATGTGTTTAAACACATATTTCAGGGGTATATCATTCCCAAGGACAAGCAGAGCATGATATCCATGATAGGATATAACGTAGAAAATCCTCTATGTGAGGGGAGACAAATTTCATGACGTTACCCATACAATGGTGTTTGTATAATTGAGCAGGAAACATTTAGCATTGGGCTTCAAATATTCCTGTTGAAAATCATAGTACAACCGACATGCTTCGAGATAGCATTGACATGGTCATCAGGTGAAGATCAGACTTTGGAAACACAAAGGATCCATCAGGAACAACTTATAGAATAAGTCTTACAATTTCCTTATGGAAGAATGGTTAACCTTGCTAAAAAGGAATCTATAACAATAGGGCCTTTGGCCAGGGGTGCTAAGCAAAGACACCACCTTACCGGGTTATGTAGAGACCAATGTTATAACTCTTGGGGATATGTCCCAACCATCATATCTGACCGAGATTCAGATCTGGTTGGTGTCAGGATACCTCAGACTCAGGATGTCTGAGAAGAAAATGTGCAACACAAATTGACGAGATGACATTGTAAGATTCTCGGAAAATGATCTATGGAAGCGAATTCCGAAACAAGAGTTCAACATTAAACCAAGGAGAAGACGAGGAGCTGGCTGATGGACTCAGCGACTATTCATCGATATTAACAAAAGATAGATTTCCACAATGATGTGAACAAGGTGGCAACACTTGTCAGATCAAACAATATAATGATGTATGCTCGATGAAAACATACACAGTTAAATATTGGTTGAAAGGGGCACCCAAAATATGGGTTGGGTTGCACGACCAACGTCGGAATGGAAATTTAGCAACTAGCACACTACATTGGAATTATTATCCACTAACTCTGAAGTAACAAGGTTGCTAGAGATATTAAATTCTCATAACAGAGTTCACTCAACATGGGGACCAAGAGAAGAATTATGATGGTGAGAAGCATCACTGTATCAAGAATTCCTTAAGAGGTGGTGAAACTCTCACAACATTCTTCACATAAAAGATGGTAATACTGTAAAGAAGAACAATTGCTGGATAGCAAGGAACTCAAGGTATAACACAAAGCAAGAACACGTTTGTGTTGGAGGAAAGGTAGTAGAGTGGTCGATGATAACACTAATCATCGAGGGCAAGGATTGTCTTTCTCATCATGAATTCCATTGATATCCTGGAAGAGCTCAGAATGCTGATGATGTGCACGACACATTTGTCGAGAGAATTCATGAAGATGCAATCAATTGGCGATGACATCAAGTCAAAGGAATGATGAAGCAAAAGGTTATTGAAACCATGGGTACGACACAAACTCCAAAGAAAGCTTGCTGTCTAAAGCGAAATGATATGATGAGGAAGATCGACGTAATCTTAGCTCATCGTTGAAATTTGTGCTCCGGGAAGAAGGACCAGGTAGCACAGCTAAAATCGGCACGACAAGGATATAGCCAAACAGGCTAGGAATGATGTGATTGAGTTCAAACTCATAAGTAATGAAGGTTACCAAGAGTTGCTTAATCGCGATGCGGACTCGAGTCAGTTATCGGTGTCTTTGAGTGTTTAATAACTCAGAGCCCGTGAAAAATTGGAATCAATGAGAATGTAGCGCTTGATGAAGAACTCATAAGAAGTTATGCAGTTCCGTGATAATCTTGAGTTACCGGGGGGGTTATACTCGACGACAAATCAAAGTAGAGGTTGGACTGGGGTATTACTCTGCAGAAGACAAGTGCTTAAACTTGCACGAGAAATGGTATTTAAAGGAGAACATGGTCGGAAACCACGATCATAAATGATATACAAGATGAACTTATAACAAGGGGGTAATTATTTTTACGAGCAACTTCCATGATAAGTTATACATCGTGTCCATGGGCATGAACGCAAGGTTCAAGGTCGACTCTGACTTCTTCAATGTATAATCTTCCATTCACTTCTCGCTTTGATAAAGGCATTAGTGTTGAAAGTTTTACCTGGTGAAATACCAGATGAGTATGACTCGTGAAAACTTCCGAGTTCACACATATTAAGGAAGGCATAAGTTCAACCCATCAGGGTACCGTGGAAACATATACCACAAGCTTCAAGAGTAAATATCACCAGCTCGAAAGCAGAGCATGGTTGGCCAAATCAGAGAATAGGATTTACTAATGGCATTTTGTATCCGGGAAGAATTCACAAGGCGATTAAATATGAGGGACATAATCAAATAATCATCCGACAAAGGATCTGATGGTCCATAGCGGAGCTGATGTGAGCAACGACACACAACTAGTTGAAGAAAGAATGCAAAGGCATCAGATTATAGAACATCTGAATGATTCGATGCTTAAATAGAAAGAAATTGTGGTTTCCAAAATGAAGGATCAGAAGCAGACGCTCTGATCAAGGACGGATAAGTTGAAAACACTTAGTTGGACAATCAATAAAGATTTGAATTGCCGAGAACCAACTCATGTTCGGAATGACGTCTGAGTCTGAAGGATGAATTCTAGGATCTGATTGAGGATCGTGAGCATTCGCAACTTATAGAATCAATGGACTCAAAATGATAGTGACAAAGGATGCCAATAAGATTACTTATGGGATTAACCATAATGCAGCAAGCGAGAATTTCAAGGGCAATAAGCTGCTGAGGATTTTTGGAAGATCGAATAGTATTTTGAAGACCTTTCTGAAATACATGAATCAAATGGGGATGAACGAATACTCGATAAGTGTGGGAAAATTATCCATAGGGGTATTCATGGGGCAAGAACTACAAGGCGGTAAGCCCAAAGGATTCTCGGAATATCGAACAGCAGTTCGAGGCATCTTGTATTAACAAGATCAATGGGGTTGAACGTAAGACTGGCAAGTGTATGCAGTTATCCCTAAGGATATAACAGTGGTAGGGAATGCAAAAAGCGATGACACAAAGTCATGAGAGAACACTATAAAGTATCTTCGGAATCTTTTGGTGCAGCAGGCGATCATCTATACTAAGGGGCTCTCCGGGAGGAAGTGGTCACGAGATCCTAATGTTAGAGTTAGTAAAACTATTTAAACCCGAATAGAAAAGAGTTCAGAGTCCTAGAGTATAGATCGAGAAGTAAAAGATCCTAATACCACCCAATGGCGACGTGGGCCCATAAGCCGCACAGCCATGTTAGTAAAAGTTTTTCAATGACTAGACTCGACTTCAGCCAAGGAGTTGGAAGGGGGGATTCCTACAGGCAGTCGGCTCTAATACCAACTTGTGACGCCCCCGATTCAATCATATACTAATCATGCACGCAAACGTGTACGATCAAGATCAGGGACTCACGAGAAGATATCACAACACAACTCTAAAAGTAAAACAAGTCATATAAGCATCATATTACAAGCCAGGGGCCTCGAGGGCTCGTATACAAGTGCTCGACATAAACAAGTCAGCGGAAGCAACAATATCTGAGTACAGACATAAGTTAAACAAGTTGCCATAAGATGGCTAGCACAAACTGGGATACAGATCGAAAGAGGCGCAGGCCTCCTGCCTGGGATCCTCCTAACTACTCCTGGTCGTCGTCAGCGGCCTGCACATAGTAGTAGGCACCTCCGGTGTAGTAGGAGTCGTCGTCGACGGTGGCGTCTGGCTTCTGGGCTCCAGCATCTGGTTGCAACAACCAGGTAGAAGGGAAAGGGGGAATAGAGGGAGAAAAGCAACCGTGAGTACTCATCCAAAGTACTCGCAAGCAAGGATCTACACTACATATGCATGGGTATATGTGTAAAGAGGCAATATCGATGGACTGAACTGCAGAATGCCAGAATAAGAGGGGGATAGCTAGTCCTATTGAAGACTACGCTTCTGGCAGCCTCCGTCTTGCAGCATGTAAAAGAGAGTAGATTGAAGTCCTCCAAGTAGCATCGCATAGCATAATCCTACCCGGCGATCCTCCCCTCGTCGCCCTGTGGAAAAGCGATCACCGGGTTGTCTGTGGAACTTGTCTGGGTGTGTTTTATTAAGTATCCAGTTCTAGTTGTCATAAGGTCAAGGTACAACTCTGGGTCATCCTTTTACCGAGGGACACGGCTATTCGAATAGATAAACTTCCCTGCAGGGGTGCACCACATAACCCAACATGCTCGATCCCATTTGGCCGGACACACTTTCCTGGGTCATGCCCGGCCTCGGAAGATCAACACGTCGCAGCCCCACCTAGGCACAACAGAGAGGTCAGCACGCCGGTCTAAATCCTATGCGTGCAAGGGTCTGGGCTCATCGCCCATTGCACACCTGCACGTTGCGTACGCGGCCGGTGAGCAGACCTAGCAACCTCCATTACAAAGAAAGTTGAGTTAACGCAGTCCAACCCGGCGTGCGCCGCTCAGTCGCTGACGTCATGAAGGCTTCGGCTAATACCACGAAGTCGAGTGCCCATATCTTTCCCGCGTAGTTGGTTAGTGCGTATAGGCCAGTGGTCAGACTCAGATCAAATACCAAGATCTCGTTAAGCGTGTTATTATGAACTAACCGCGGACGCCGACCAGGGCCAGGCCCACCTCTCACCTAGGTGGTCTCAACCTGCCCTGTCGCTCCGCCACAAAGTAACAGTCGAGGGCCGTCGGGAACCCAGGCCCACCTCTACCGGGATGGAGCCACCTGTCCTTCCAGCCCCCACACCGGAATCACTTGCGGGTACTCAACGAGCTGACCCGACTTTAGTCACCATCTATATAGTATGTATATATGTATCGTATATACCCGTGATCACCTCCCAAGTGATCACGGCCCGATAGTATAGCAAGGTCGACTGACAAGAATGTAGGGCCAATGATGATAAACTAGCATCCTGTACTAAGCATTTAGGATTGCGGGTAAGGTATCAACAACTGTAGCAACAATGACAGGCTATGCAGCAGAATAGGAGTAACCGAACAGTAACATGCTACACTACTCTAATGCAAGCAATATAGAGAATAATAGGCGATATCTGGTGATCAAGGGGGGGGGGCTTGCCTGGTTGCTCTGTCAAGAAGGACGAGTCGTTAACACCGTAGTCGAACTGGGGGTCGCCGGCAGTCTCGGGGTCTATCGGAAAGAAGTAACGGAGAGGGAACACAATAAATAATCAGAGCAATCAAAGCATCACAAAGTGTAACAAGACAATACGCGGTGTTCGGTATGCCCGGATGCGGTAGTAGGTGATACCGACGAAAGGGGGAAACATCCGGGAAAGTATCCATGTGTTTCGCGTTTTCGGACAGGTGAACCGGAGGGGGAAAGTTGCGTGTTCACTATGCTAGGGATGTGTGGCGGACAAATGGGCTACGTATCCGGATTCGTCTCATCATTCTGAGCAACTTTCATGTAGAAAACATTTTCATCTGAGCTACGGTTTATTTTCTATGTTTTTCTAAAGTTTAATGTTTTTTTAAAGTTATTATTAATTCGAATTGAAAACAGAATATACTTTTGTTACCTAGTGCTATTCTAGCCACAGTGTATGACAGTGGGCCAGTGGGCATGGTTTGACCCAGACAAAGATTAACTAGTCAATATATGAACAGTGTATGCGGGTGCAAGTGTCATTGACTTTAGTTTAACAAAATTTTAATTAACTGAGGTGGTCCCACACGTCATTTTCTATGCACTAAGTAATCAACAATTTAATCCTAAGCTAAACTAATCTAACTAAGCAAGGGTCGGCCTCACATCCGGTGGATGTGCCACGGCTGTGGTAGGCATGGGCGCACAAGCCACAGCACCCATTGCCATCAGTAGCAGCAGCAAAAGCGCATCAACAAGGCAGTGGCTAGCATGAACATCAGTAGTAGCAAGGAGCAGACCCGTTGTGCCAGCAAGCAGCAAGCAGCAGCTGTAGCGCAGCAGCAGTGGCGACAGGGAGCAGCAGAGCAACGCAGTAGCAAGAAAAACAGCAGGCAGGGCCGCAGGAGCGCGGACGCGCGGGCAGACATAGGGGAGCAGTGGCGTGGGTGCGTGCGGGGCGCAGCCAGGGCGCGGCCACCGACAGGAGCAGGCAGGCGCGTGCGCATACTCGGAAGCTCGAACATGGCCATGGACAAGGACGACGGAAAATGGCAGCAAATCAAAGGGGAAAGGTGGGGAATCGGCAGAGGAGCTCACGTTAAGGCCGTGGGCGAGCTCGAGGAGGTCGGGGATGGCCGGGAGCAACAGCATCTGGCGACGGACGATGTTGTATGCGAGGAAGACAACGGCGATAGCGAGCGAACGGGGCCTCCTAGCTCGACCCCTTTGTCGGGGTTGAAGAAGACGACGACGATGGAGCCCCTGGATGTATTCTTAGGCGCCGGGGAGGTCGGGGTGCGCTCGGGGTGGACGGGGCGATGCTTGAGTGGCGGTTCCGATGAAGACGACCGGCGGTAGAGGTTGAAGGAGGGTTCGATCCCATTGATGGAGAGGGCCTCGGCTTGAGCCGAAGGTCGGAGCCGACGTGGACGACGACGGTGGTCCTACGGGATGTCTCCGTGAGGCGCGGGGTGGATGGAGGCCGCGGGATCAACGTTGCCGCGGCGCTAGAGGCGTTTGGGAGAGAGTGACAGGGAGTGAGAGAGGGAGTGGTTGGTGCTAGGGTTAGGAGGGTAACAAGGGAGGGAGGCTGGCGATGTTAAGTAGGGCGAGGGGGGCGCGGATGTGCGCCACGACGCCATGGCATCCGTGGATGTGCTCCACGATGCCCCTGCTACAGGTTGAAGGAGGGAGAGATGGGCTGACCTGGGTAAGTTGCTAGATGGGCCAAAAGTGCCCAATACCTTAGGTCTTTTGTTTTGTTCTATTGTTTTTTGTTTTATTTTAGTTCCTGTTATTTTAGTTAGTTTTTTTAATACCAAGTTAGCACCTAAATTAGTATCATCAAATATATCGCTGCCACAATTATTCTTGTAGTTATAAAAAGTAGTTTTCAATAATTTAACCATTTAAGAGACGTTTAAATAATTATTTCAGCTAATGTTTCTATTATTTAGTGCACCTAAACATTTTATAAAAATTTGGATTCACAACCACAGCCATCTATTATTTACTTGCTACACTTTGAACATTTTAGTTTTAATATTTGAAAACTTCTATTATTAGCTTGATTTTGAATTTGAATTTGAATCGGTTTCGAACTAACACGGGATTAGCAACAGTAATTGAGGTGACATGGCATCATTAGCAGAGGGTTACTATAGCTTAGTTATTCGGGCGTCACACAACCCGACGTTTTAAAGGGGTTGTCAATCCTTTTCGGGGTACGGCGCCTCAAGATAGGCAAAAGACTGAGGTACATTTGTAGTAGATTGATAGATCGAACACAAAATAAAATAAATAAGAATAAATTGCAGCAAGGTATTTTTGTATTTTAGGTTTAATAGATCTGAAAATAAATGCAAGGAAAAAGTAGAACGCAAGGCAAATATATGAGAAAGAAGACCCGGGGCCGTAGGTTTCACTAGTGGATTCTCTCGAGAAAGATAGCAAATGGTAGGTAAACAAATTACCATTGGGCAATTGATAGAACTTCAAATAATTATGATGATATCCAGGCAATGATCATTACATAGGCATCACGTCCAAGATTAGTAGACCGACTCCTGCCTGCATCTACTACTATTACTCCACACATAGACCGCTCTCCAGCATGCATCTAGTGTATTGTGTTCTTGGAAAAACATAGTAATGCAATAAGAACGATGACATGATGTAGACAAGATCCGTTTATCTATTGCGTAGATATATATCCCATCTTTTTATCCTTAGTAGCAACAATACATACGTGACGGTTCCCTTTCTATCACTGGGATCAAGCACCGTAAGATCGAACCCACTACCGGGCACCTCTTCCCATTGCAAGATAAATAGATAAAGTTGGCCAAAAAAACCAAATATCAGAGAAGAAATACGAGGCTATAAGAGATCATGCATATAAGAGATATAAGAAACTCGAATAACTTTCATGGATATAAAAAGAAATAACTGATCATAAACTCGAAGTTCATGGGATCCCAACAAACACACTTCAAAAAGGCATACATCATATGGATCTCCAAGAGACCATTGTATTGGGAATTTAGCAAGAGAGAGAAAGCCATCTAGCTACTAACTACAGACCCGAAGGTCTACAAAGAACTACTCACGCATCATCGGAGAGGCACCAATGGAAGTGGTGAACCCCTCCGTGATGGTGTCTAATTGGATCTGGTGGTTCTGGACTCTGCAGCGGCTGGATGAATATTTGGTCGACTCCCCTAGGGTTTCTGTAATATTGGGGTATTCATAGAGCAAAGAGGCGGTCTGGGGGCACTCAAGGTGGGCACAACCCACCAGGGCGCGCCTGGGCCTCCTGGCGCGCCCTGGTGGGTTGTCCCCTCCTCAGGGACTGCCCCCCAGGTGCAACCAGGGCCCAACTTCTTCCTTTTGGTCCGTAAAAAATCATCATAAAGTTTCGTGGCATTTGGACTCCGTCTGATATTGATTTCCCGCGATGTAAAAAACATGCAGAAAACAACAACTCGCACTTGGCACTATGTCAATAGGTTAGTACCAAAAAAATGACTATAAAATGATTGTTAACCATCCAAGATTGATAATAAAACAGCATGGAATAATCAAAAATTATAGATACATTGGAGACGTATCAAGATGCAGGCAGGAGTCGGTCTACTTGTGATAGATGTGATGCCTATATTCATGATTATTGCCTTAGATATCGTGATAACTTTGCGCTTTTCTATCAACTACTCAACAGTAATTTGTTTACCCACCGTATGGGTTCTTTCAAAAGAGAAGCCTCTAGTGAAAACTATAGCCTTCGGGTCTATTTTTATTATATTATTTTCAGATCTATAAAATCAAAAACACAAAAATACCTTGCTGCAATTTATTTACCTTTACTTTATTTTGCACCTTTGTTCATCTTTATACCTATGTCTATCAGATCTTATCCCTGCAAGTAACCGTGAAGGGATTGACAACCCTTTTATTGCGTTGGGTGCAAGTATTTGTTTGTTTGTGCAAGTGCTATTATTGGAGACTTTTGTGTTCCTCCTACTTGATTGATACATTGGTTCTTAATTGAGGATAATACTCATCTCTACTTTGTTGCATCACACTTTCCTCTTCAAGGGAAAACCAATGTCAGCTCAAGAAGTAGCAACCTCCTTATTAATCCAAAAAACTGAATCCTCCCCATGACAGCTGGGACCCACCAACTATATGTTCGCACGGAAAGAAGTGCCTCCTTATTAAGCGAAAAATAATGATTGCTCCCCATGACAACTTGGGCCCACCAGATTTGGAGCCTGACTTGTGGCCCTACTATGTTGACGCGTACACAGTGCTCATTTAACTTAGTTAACAAACGATTCTATCAGCAGTGACCATTGGATTATTAACATCCAACGGTCATCCTGCTTCTTCAACCTCCGATTTTCTTGCTCCCGCCGTCCAAACCAATGTGTGCTCCTACCTCTCGTATGTGGCTATGCTGCCGCACAGTCCTCACCGCCCCTCCTACTCACACTGCTGGCCAGGCCATCCCTCTACTCACCCACCCCCTGTATTTTGTGTGTTGACGACAGCCTCACACAGCAGTTGCACCAGTAAATCCCCGTACTACCCTCTGTGTTCCCAGGCTCCGCAACGTTCCCTGCCTCACCGTCGTCCACCACTTGGGTGCTGTCTGTGTGGCGTGATCAATGAATGATAGCCATCGGAAGAGGACTCTACATGCTGAGGCTGACAGCTAAACCCACCAGCTACTTCTTTGCAAGCAAGGAAGTGCCTCCTTATTATGCGCAAAAAAAAGGATCCTCCCCTTGACAGCTCGGACCCGCCATCTATAACTTTAGATGCAAGGAAGTGCCTCCTTATCCTCCCTGACAGCTGGGACCCACCCGCTCGAAGTGTGCGTAGCATTGCCATTCTGATCGCAAACACGTACATACTGCTCCATCGGTCTTTCTACTAAGATGAACCATGGCCCAGTAAGGAGTGATAGTTGTTCAGGCATTCTCGTCTAATCATGTACGCATATGACATCCATGCTGCAAAAAAGATGGCCACACATGTACATACATGTGTGGTCTCGAACGCATACAACAACAATGTCCTGTTCATCAGCAACCAACCGCCTGGGTCAGAATGCATCTTGTTCAATGGGAGCCAACCGGCTTGGACGGAATAGCCGAAATGGGGTCTGGCATACGGCAATACGGAGGAAATGGGCTTCTGTTCGACCGCCTACAGTCTAAACGGGATCTTGTTCATCAGGAAGGGTCTGGTGTACCGCAAAACGGAGGAAATTGACTTCTATTTAAGCTCCTGCGGTCAAAATGGGGTCATGTTGATTGGGAGGGGTGTGGCGTACCGCAAAAAAGACAAAACAGACTTCTCTTCGACCTCCTACGGTTGAAACGGGGTCCTGTTCATCTGGAGGGTGTGGCATACCGCAAAACGGGAGTCCACGAGCAACTGTTCGTCCACCGTCGACTTCCTCTAGCCTCCACCTATTACTGTTCATGCATCGTTGACCTCCTCCAACCTCCACTAGCCACTGTTCATCCATGTGCTAATGTTCATCCAGCCTCTACCGGCTATAGTTCAACCAGCCTCCACGGGGTCCTGTTCATCCACCCCCGACCGGTTGGGGTGTGTGATGGCCTCCTAGGGGTCATGTTCATCCGACGGCAACTGCCTACTACCACGGGGTCCTATTCATCCAGCGGAAACACACGGTCGGGGTCCTATTCATCCAACCCCCATCGGGAACTGTTCATCCACACGCAACCAAACCGGCTTGACTCACCACGTCTCGACTCGTTCTATGTATCGCGCGCATGGCAGCAAGAGGCACTGTTCATCTAGAGGCAACCCAACAGGCTAGCTACCTCTCGCACGGGGGTTCAATCGGCTTCACTAAGCAGCAGCAGCGACCGGTCAGGTTATGTTACCAGCGAAGGAGTCGGTCGGGTCAGTTAGCAGTGAAGAGATTGATCGACTTCGGTACGTAGCAGCAGTCGATCGCTCTGGTTCAGTTATAGCGACACGACTCGCACCACGCGTGTGTACGAGAAACACGCAAACCACACTGCATCGCTCGGCCCCGACCACCCACCGTAACCGGGAAGTGTGCAAAAATTTCCTCGCCCTCACTTCTACCATAATTTTTTATGTCATGGACGACCCAAAGAATGTCATCTGTGCATCCCCAGCCTGTCAAGAACGAAAAGCCCATTTTATGTCACTATTTTTTGTCATAGAAGTAGGAGCCTGCCACATCTATGATGACATGTGTTTTTGTCACAATTATCGTCATAGAAGTGTCAAATCATGACAAGAAAAAATTTCATTTTGGCCAATGTCACGGATGTGTCTTTTTTTGTAGTGCATTCAAGTTCTTATTATAAGCACGTATGACTATATACGGAATACATTCCGACATTACATTGATGAATTGGAGCTAGTTCTGTGTCCCTCTAGGTTGTGACTATTTGTAACATCCCATTTTTTCCTAACTTGGACGTTAATAGATCATTCATATGCATCTCATATTGCATTATTTGCTTTTCTGAATTATTCGAATCATTATGCAACTAAAGGCAATTTATTGGAGTGGAGATAACATGACTTCTCCCCTGCTTTGAAAAATGTTCATAAAGTCCAGAATATTATTTCTAGTTCATCTCATATGTTCTCGTATTTTTCATAATCTCCAAAATATTTTATTTGTGTGTTATTTTACTATATGTGTGGCGTATTGCATAAAAATGTATTTTCAAAATTGCACTAGAGTAGGAACTAGTGTTCCTGTAGTTTATATTAGTAGAATTATTTTTACTGTGTGTCTATGTTTTTTTTGTTTTTAGAATTTAAGCTAGTGTTTTTATTTTAGTTATTTATGTTCCTGTAGTTGTTTCTTTTTTAAAAGAAACACCACAGCGTTGCAGCACGCAGCGCACTGCATGGCCCAACGCCCGCAGCCCAGCACTACCCCTTGCCCGCGGCCCACTTCCCCGAGGCGGTGCGTGCTGCCAGCACCCCAACCCGCTCACTCGCTCACAGCCGCTGACAGCGGGACCCAACCTGCGCCTTGTTCTTTGTTCCTGAGCCAGACACCGCCATGCGCAAGCATGCCGAGACTGACCCGAGTCGGGTATGCACCCTCGAGCCGATCCGATCACGCCCGAGTGCTCTAGCTTGAGACCACGCCCCCGAAGAACCCTACCGTAGCCTATCCCCACCCTTCCGTCGTCCGCACGCAGCCGCGGGGCAATTTGGATCTCGCTGGAGGAGCTCCGAGGTCGCCGTCGTTCACCGCCCATTCCAGTGTTGTAAGGACCCACCGAGCCGCGCCCCCTACCCCACTCGAACCCCTTGTTTACTGCGCACCTTCCTGACACTCTGGGTTTTCCAACTCGTAGCAGAGCGAGAGAAATAGGGAGACCGGATGCCGCCATTCACAACGCCACAGCCGCCCATGGAGGAAACCCCGCCTCCGTTCAACCTCGCTACTACATCCTCCACTCGAAGTTGCACCCATCCACCCCTTCACCGCCGCTGGGGACCCACCGCAGAAGTGCACCATCAGTGCCCAAGACATCTGCCGCGTCCTCTAT
Source organism: Triticum dicoccoides (assembly GCF_002162155.2). Lineage (NCBI taxonomy): Eukaryota > Viridiplantae > Streptophyta > Magnoliopsida > Poales > Poaceae > Triticum > Triticum dicoccoides. The sequence continues at coordinate 339,550,507 of NC_041385.1, forward strand.
TGCTGCTGAGCACACGCACGTGCAGGGACCTTTCAGCCAATCACACGGCGACACATTGCCAACCGCTACAGTAAATGGTACAACGTTGCTTCAGTAATTCCAGAAAAGGGGTTTTTCCTTTTTGTTTTTTTTAGATTTCACCAAAACTTCTCTTAGCTATATCTTTTAATCCATACTCTTTTTAGGTGATTATTTTTCCTGTCAACTCACAAAAACCGGTACTTTATCGCAGTACCAAAAGTTCACATGTTTGCACCTTTCAAATTTGAATTCATTTGATTTTGAATCAAATCTTCCGAAGGCCATAACGTTGAAATCGTTTGTCAGAATTGAGCGTTTCTTTTTATGTTGTGTTCATAGTGCAATTTAGATGTTTTGTACTTGTTATTATGCTACTGTTATTTAATTTTTAATATGATTTCTTGTTGTTTGCTTTATTTTGGTTCTATTTTGAGTTCCGATGATTGAATTGTTGAATTGTGTGAAACATGTAGATTGTCCGGAGTGCGACGTGAGCTATTGTCGTGACTGTGACTTTCTGAACCAGTACCAAGGCAAGTTACATGTTGATCATCCTTTACCTATTGTTTTCTATGCATGTAGTTATATCACACTATGAATATATGCATGTATATTGTATAGGAATACTATTTTATTTTGCTATATTGTTGAGCTATCTCCCATCAATGCAGATCGTGGTAGTTGTAGTTTTTCTATGCTAGTAGGCAGGTTCGTTCGTGTATTCATTGAGCTTATATGAGGATTATATATATAACAACATGAGTAGTAATTATGGATTTTAATTCACCTCTAGGCGGAAGTGGTATTGTTTGGTGTTGTGGGAAGGCATCATGGGGTCTTGCACCTTTTCTAAGGCCTTGCGGCCATGAGAGAGCACCCTAAGTGGAATGCCGCCCAGGTTCAAAAAGATCAGGCAGACTTAATGACTAGTAGCTTCCATGTGAGGCCATTGGATAATGGGTTTTGGCTTAGTTGATCAGTTGTTGGAACCCTTGCCCAGACAGTATCGACAGATGTAGCTTATGTAGGTGGGATGTGGTCGTCAGGTGGTTAAGGGAGCCTCTTCTGAAAGACTTCGTCTCAATCTTTGGATTGGGTTTAGTGGGTAAAGCGTACTAAACTCTGTAGAGTATTAAAACTAATCATGATTAGCCGTGCCGCTGATTATGGGCAAATTTGAGCCACTATGCCATTATAGTTGTTGGATGATCTTGACAGATGTGACACTTAATAAATTTGTGGGAAACTTAATAATGGGTAGGTTGGAGTTTGACTTGCCAATTCAACCTTGTGTATTTAATTGTAGTAACAAGTAAACTAAATAAAAATTTGACTATTAGGTAGTTATGAGGACAGAATCAGCTTTCTGCAAAATTAACCCTCAAGCCTTCCTTTTGTTATACTATGCATATACATGTAGGTCTGTTTTATTATTGATCATGTGTAACTTGCCAATACATTCAATGTATTGACCTATATGGCTGCAACATCTCATGTTGCAGGATATTCAGACGAAGCGTAAGGTACCGTTAGCGTCGCGTGTCTGCACTCAGCATCGCCAGTGGGCTATGATGGGACTCATTGTTATTTTTTGCTACTTTCCGCTATTTCATTGAATAAATCTAGCCATGTGCTATGAAGATTGTTTTATTTTATACACTCTGGATCATACGTTGTAACAAATGATGCACTTGTTACTCTGGTATTCTTCTATACTGTGTGTGTTGGCGAGTTTGATCCAGGGACTAGCACGATAAGCCCATAGACTCAAATCCTTCGAGGTTTGGTAGTTACATTGTTATATGATGAATGCCATCCAACACAATTATCCGTCACTGATCCAGTGCATACGCTTTTCATGTATTGATCTTTGCTAACTTAATTTCGTTGATGCAGCTGTTACAACCACTACAAAACGGTTACTCTTAGCATTGTTACCATTACCACTGTTATCAAACAATCCTATTATTGTGCTACTAATATCTCTGTTGCATATATTTAGTTCTGTAGGTGTGGTTGAATTGACAACTCAATTGCTAATACTTGCAAATATTCTTTTGTTCCCCTTGTGTCGAATCAATAAATTTGGATTGAATACTCTACCCTCGAAAACTGTTACGATCTCCTATACTTGTGGGTTATCAGAAGCCAACCAGTCCCTCGAAGAATAAAAGTGGGCAGTGGCAACATGTGTAAGGGAGGCATATAGAGGAAAGACACACTGAAGTAGGAGTGGGGTATTACACTGCCATGGTGGCCTAAACCTACCTAAAATCTCTTTTCAAATTTGTGTGGAATGACTGATGTGTTTAACCCTTGGCCGAACAACATAGGAGCAACATTGTAGCTCTGATCTCAATGATGATCAGTAGACACTTATTGGTGGAAGAAAGTTTTTGTGTCACAAGCAAGTTAAACAATGTAATTCTTCCCGCTAGGAACATGAATTTCAGATTGTCGCCCCTATGAACTTATGATGGCATTTTGAGGTTGGATTGGCTGGCTTCACATAGTCCAATGCAAGTGGATTGGAAGCAGAAATGAGTATCCTTCCAACTAAAATGAGAATGTGTTACATTGTAGGGTGAATTGCCAGATGAGTGTGCTCTTACTATCATGGCAATCTTTGCCCACTGATGAAACTACAATGCATAAACGTGAAATACAAGCATTGTTGGATAGATTCAGTACAAATTTTTCTGCCTCATCAGGCCTACCATCCATGAGGGAATATGATCACAACATTCCACTAGTGTCAGGGGCTAGACCAAAATCTATCAATGCTTACAAAATAGATCCTCACTTACAAACAAAAATGGAAGAGCAGGTTTGCTGATTTTTTATAGAGTGGAATGATACAAATTACCCATAGTCCTTTGTCTTCTCTACCCTTATGGTTAAGAAAAAGGAAGAAGGGGCATGGAGAATGGTCATTGACTATATACATGCTAAAGCACTAACTCTTAAGGGCAAATATCATATTCCAGTAATTAATGAATTACTTGATGAGCTGGCAGGAGCTTGTTGGTTTTAGAAGTTGGACCTCAAAGTTGGTTATCACCAGATAAGACTTGACCCAGGGGAGGAGTTTAAAACTGCCTTCCAAACTCGTTCTGAACATTATGAGTTCATTGTTATGGATTTTGTGCTCATAGGTGATCCTGGTACTTTCTAAGGAGAAATGAACAAGGATGTGGCCCTTGTCTTAAGGAAATTTGCCTTGATTTTTTGGATGACATACTTATCTACAACAAAACATATGAGGAACATCTCTAACATGTGGAACAAGTCCTCAAAATATGGCATCAGGAGTAGTGGAAGGTTAAACTAAGAAAGCGTGACTTTGCCAAGTACGAGAACGCTTACCTTCGCCAAATTATCGATGATAAAGGAGTATCAATTGATGGAAGAAAGATTGTTGCAGTCTAGAATTTGCCACTCTAGTAAATACCAAGTAATTCAGAGGGATTTAAGGCCTCACAAGTTATTATTGTTAGTTCGTAAGACACTATGGCAAAATTAGCAGGTCCATGACCAAACTTCGGAAGAAAGGTGTTCCTTTCCATTAGACCGTGGCTATTGAACCTGCCTTCCGAAAACGTAAATAGGATTTAATTAATTCCATAGTCTTGGAATCACAAATTACTCCCAATAGTCATTAGCATACCATCTTGAGACAGATGGTCAAACAGAGCGAGTGAATCAACACATTACAGGAATCAGCATATTTGTCGTATGCCATGGCAGACAACAAAGGACCGGAAAGCTGACGACAAAAGGACTTTATCATTAGCCGCGGATGGCAAACATGCCCAGCACAGTAAGTAACGGTAAACAACTGATTTGACGTCTGTTATTTGCTAGCGAACGACAAAGACCACTTTGTCATCTGTGGCAGACGGCAAAGGTGGACGTCAAACAACTAATGTTAGCCTGGTTAGGTGGCTAACGGGAGGTTTTGTCGTCTACCACAGATGACAAACATGCCCTCCCCTTTGCCGTCTGCTATCTGATGTCAGCCACGCGTCATGCCCTCCCCATCCTTTGTCGTCTGCCATAGACGGCAAACTCCCACAGCCTTTGTTGTTTGCCACAGACGGCAAAGTAACCAAATGGGTCAGCTCCCGTGTTGCACAAGTTGTTGCCACATGGCCTCTTTGCCTTCTGTGGCAGACGGCAAAGGCCCCTTTGCCGTCGGTGGTAGATGCCACAGAGGCTGCATTGCCTCTTTTTTCAGTTTTTTCTTGTATCCAAGCATTTTCACAGCAAATATATGACCTGGGCTATTCTGTTACGCATAACAGAATATTATTCTGTTATCCTTTTTGTACTGACGTTTTCAGGTGGTTATACTGATGTTTTCGAAGCGGTTGAACTGATGCTTTCAGTTGTGTTTAAAAGATCGTCTTCTTTAGTTCAAATTTTTTTTGTAATTTTTTTGTTGGAACGGGGCATGTAATATATCGTTGGAAAGCTCTTGACAACCATATTTCAAGTGTATTGAACGTTTTTGCAAAATCATTTTGGTTTAAGAGCAGTTTTGAAAAAACCGTTTTTTTCAAAACCGAAAACATGAATCGTATTTTGGACTCAATTTTCAAACCGTTTGTCGGAGTTGAGCAAATAAGATGGTGTTGGACAGCTGGTGAAAATCCGCATCTTCCATATATGTATTGTTTTTTCTAATTCTATATGAAAAACGGTGAAATTCTGGGCAAAAAGTATTTTCACGATTTTTTACAAACGGTTTGTCGGATTGACACAAATGATACGGCATTGGAAAGCTATGGAAAATGCGCAACTTTTCCGTATAGAAATGATTTTTTAATTCTTTATGGTTTGAAAACGAATTCGAATGCGGTCAAATTTGATTTTGAACGCGATTTTTTTAAAAGTTTGTCGAAATATGGCAAATAATATACCGTTGGATAGCTATCGAAAATGCAAAACTTAGTCATGTTGAACGTTTTCTCTACTTCGCAACCGTTTATGAGTAATTTTGAATACGGCAAGACGGATCCTGCTGTTTTCTCGTCTGAAAAACAGAGTAGTCATACTGATATATGTGTATGTTTGTACTGAGCTATTTTTTGTAGAGTAATTTTGAATGGTTCCGAAAAAGGGTACTTGTACTGATGCTTGCATGGGTTTGTACTAAACGTATTTTCACTAACTAGACTTTGCTCTGTTTTTTGGGTAATATTTTTCTCGTAAGTTTTTGATGGTTTACTGTATCGTCGCCCATGTACTTGTATGGTTTGTATCATCGAACTGAATGATATTTTATTCAAAAAGAAAATGTGTTTTTTTACTCAACATTTTTTTCGACAACGTTGTTCTGAACTTCTCTCATTTTACGACTTGTACTGAGGTATTTACTAAGCAGGATTTTCATGGGGTTTCTTTTTTTGCTTGAACTTTACAATTTGAATTTCTGCCATTTCTTTTATTCCGAATGGACCATCGTTTTTAACTCGTACTGAGGTACTTACTACGCCCGAACTAGGGTGGCTGTCACGTGTCTCAGCGTGTTTTGAACTCGATGATATTTTTTCATCAATTTACTGCCCATTTTTTTCATCACACTTTGAGAGAGTGATTAATAGGTTTACTTACTGGCCAGTAAGACATGAACTCCTCATGCAATAATACATGAACTACTAGGAACATAAAATTTTCATCCAGCACTTGAAAACATAAAACGTTACATAAAGAGAAGCACCGAACAGTGAATGTAAAAATAACTCCCACATCCATCATATACTGGAACCTTCCACTTGAATAGGAAAATTTGTTTATCCCTCACCAATTAAAACACGAAACCTAAAGAAAAGAAGTATTGGGTTCTCATTGACATAATAATAAACAGGAGCTTTTCAGGTAATTTTAAATGGTTCCGAAAAAAGGTAGTTGTACTGATGCTTGCATGGGTTTGTGCTAAGCGTGTTTTCACTAACTAGACTTTGCTCTGTTTTTTGGGTAATATTTTTCTCGTAAATTTTCAATGGTTTACTGTATCCTAGCCTTGTACTTGCATGGTTTATATTATTGAACTGAATATTATTGTATCGTTGACGCTGTACTTGCATGGTTTATATCATCGAACTGAATGATATTTTTTTTCAAAAAGAAAATATTTTTTTATTCTTTTTTGAACTAAACATTTTTTTTACAATGATGTTCTGGACTTCTCTTATTTTATGACTTGTACTTTTACCATTTGAATTGCATGGGGTTTCCTTTTGCTTGAACTTTTACAATTTGAATTTTTGTCATTTCTTTTATTCTGAACAGACCACCGTTTTTAATTTGTACTGATCAATATTTTTTATTAAACTAATTTTCCTTTGTAGAACGGACCACCGTTTTTGTTTGGACGGATCAGTTGTAGAACTTGGACGTCAATGTCACAGAATTAATTTGTGAGCTTGTCACGTTTCTTTTTAAAGTTGTTTTTCCCTCAAACTTTATTGACACCAAAATTTCTTTTCCGTGCCTCTCAAACTGATGCAATTTTTTTTGATGAGTACATACCAAATTTCTCTGTACTGTTATGTTTTTAACACACACACATATTGAATTGTTCCCACATTTCATTATGAATTTATTATATATAAAAGTTGAACTATAAGACACTTTTTAAATGAATCTAACAAGTATTTCGCTTGCTAAACTTCCAAATGTTTTACGTGTATCTACGAACATCAAACAACATTAAACAAAACAAGATCCATGTGGTCGCAGACAAGATCGCTACAGCAGTGCCACCTCTATGCTTTTGAACTGATGTAACAAGATGACTAGAAGTTCGATACAAGGCCAAAGGACGACAAAATGGTACAATCTCAAAAGGCATTATTATTGGAGTCAAGCAACTAGGGAAAGATCCAAAGCCTCCACGACATCAACACCTGATTTGAGTACTGCTATGCCAGTTAAGCTAAGCCTTTCTTCTTCCGCAAAACCCCCATAAGCACTTGCCTTTCTCACAGTCGCCAGGACCTAGAAAGATCTTCATGCATTCATCATTGCACATGCTATCTGTGCAAGGCTTACCGAGTTCAATGACCGTTGTTGCATAGAACTCCGGTGACACCCTGCTGCCCGATGATGGTTCCTTGGCCGAAACTCGTGCAGGTCCTAAAAGGAAAGAAGACGCGTCACAAAGTTGACATTGCTGAGTACAGACTTAGGTTTTATGTGCTCTATTTAATGAAACATACGAGAAAGTATACTGTGTCCAAGAATCAGCAGCAGAGCAGTAAGATAAACACCTGATACAATGTGCAACTAGGTAGCACTCCTCCAAACCATGCCGAGTGAGAGTAATAGCTAATCTGCAACTACATAGTACTCCTACACACACAAGCAACCGTCTCACCGTCAGTGACGACCGCGGCGGCCGTGCATGAAATTAACATGTCATTTTTTTGATAGATGTAAGTTCAAGCATATGAGCCACATCAGCAGACAGTAATTTCAAAAATCTACGTGTATACAGTAAAGTGGGAATGTTTTTACAAGGTTCTACTAGTAAACCAATTCATCAACACACCTGCATAGATGTATATGCATCTTACCTAAGTATGTAGATCAGGAATGGCCATCAAGCAAACATTGATGTTTTGTGTACATACTGCTAATCATCATGACCACCCGGCCATGTAGGAGCATGGTGGCAGGGGATGACCCCGATTCAGACGTCGTGATTTAAATGAACTCTCACCGCCCGTCGTGATTTAGCACACTTGAACTCGCTCTACGACAATCTTCAAACTTATGCATGCAAATAAATACTTCAGAAAAAAAACAGAATTCCCTAACATTGCCTCTGTTTTTCTCGACATCAACACATTGTTCCTGTCCAGCAAACACACTGGAAGGCTGCTCCGCCCCCGTGCATACTGCTTGTTGGCGCCGCCTCACAGTGGCTGCACCCGGTGGCGCAGGCGTCGGTGAACTGGAGGGAACTCTATCTGCTACAGACTAAAAAAGACTGGCCAAAGGAAATTCAGATCATAACATTACTGGTGTTTTTTTAGAGTGAACTTTTTGTTGCTTTTTGTATACTGGACTGATGAAAGTTTGAACTTTGAACTTTTGCTACTGTTTTCTATCTGCTACTGTTTTCTGCACTTCTTTCTAACATAGATTCAAAAAAGAACACACAATCTTTTGTGGAACAGAGGGAAGAACAACAATTTGTAATACAATTTAAATGTTTGCTTAAACAACGCAGAATGCTATGCTCCAGTACTAATGAATGGGCAGCCAGAAGCTACCAGACCAAAACAAAAGGACCCTGGTCCAAAGACGACGACCATAGGTACGCACTGACATGCAACCCGGCATTTCTATCATATGCTAGGCTAGGGCACTGATCCTTGGTATTAATCAGAAAATTCATAAACCAGAAATATTTGACAGAACCTCCACATCCATCAAACTCCATATCCTAGAGTTCAACTTCCGTAAAAATTAAACTTGTGTAGCCCTCATAAATCAACAAGGAAACCTGCAGAAAAAATTGTATCAGTTCTCATGGGCATATCAAGAGGAGGACACCAGGATAGTATTCATGGGGGATATGCACTTCTCAAAACAAAAACATATGAACTTACCAGAATGATAGTATTCGGAACTAACAAGATGATAGTATGTAGACATAACATCTTTTCTACACATACCAAATTAAATAGATTGGACAAACCATAAAAAGCCAGTTCAATGTATCCTCTTTTTCCCATGATTCCAGACCGAATTCTCTCACAAAAGAACTTATTTTTTCTGCAAATATGGTAGTGCACCACAGCAAAAGAAATACAGAGAAGGAACCACATCACTATGAGATATGTTCGATCAATTAGCTATAACAGAAAAGTCCACATAGAGTACGTCTCTGTAGGAACTAGCGATGAACACATCATAACACACGACCCACCACAACCTGAAGTGCAAAGTACTCTGAACCTTTCTAGAGCTTATTGTCGAACTGAAGCATGCTTCGGAGCAAGACGAGATCAAGCGGATTGGGAGGAAGCTGAGCAACATTCGATTGGAGAAGCAACAACATTAGTACTACAAGAAAGAAGCAACAAATTTTGCTAGAGCACTGTACATACAGAAAAACTAGATAGGGCTAACCATATCAGATCCATCAAAAACAGAGAACTGACAACAAAACTAGGATGTAGTTTGAGAGCTGAAAAGGAAAAAAACTGTAGTTGTGCTGCTAAGGTAGCCTTTTCAGAATGAAAAGAACAAAGAAATGTAGTAAGAGATCTACATCTAGCTTTGTCACAGCATAGTCACAGCATAATTATAAATCAACATCTAGCTTCTTATACAACAGAGATCTACCCTACTAATTAACATATGCAAGTCTGATACATACAAAATTGGTTGAAGATGATTACCAGAACAAAATGGATGCTATTTTCATATTTGAATTTCTACTAATTGGACTTATGACCGGGAAGTAGATGGACTGAAAAGTGGGAACTATTATAAATTTTCTATAAAATATAAAACTGAAATTATTTTTTGAACACACACACTGCACTAATTCAACTTTCCTTTAAGAACTGATGATAAAATACATACTGGGATGCTACATGGGGGCTATCGGTTACGTGAATCATACCGAATTGGACTACGGAGCTGGACGTCCTCGAACCCCCGTGGTTCCTCAGGTCGCACTGTTTTACCAGTGAAGCAGAGGCGATGGAGTTGGAGCGGGGCACGCCAACAGCAGCGAGATAGAACGGACGCGGATTGTGGAGTTGAACTTCCTGCACGCGGCAGTGGTGCATCGACACAATGCGGGCGACCATCTCGGCGCAAAGAGCTGCAGGGGGTGGAAACACGGGGTAGCCGCGACGTTGTTGGGGAGGGAGGCGGCAAGCGACGGTGGGGGGAAGGCAGGTGGCGTCCCGCAGCATGGGGCCGGAGGCGGAGGCCCGCGGTGTGGGGTGCGGAGGCGGCGGCCCGCGGCGTGGGGGTGGAGGCGGCGCCCGGCAGCGTGGGGGCAGAGGCAGCGGTTCGTGGCAT